>NW_026728483.1:1687500-1819854 GCF_030684315.1 Stegostoma tigrinum | reverse complement strand
GGAGGGTCTAGGCCCGAAACATCAGCTTTTGTGTTCCTGAGATGCTGCTGGGCCTGCTGTGTTCATCCAGTCTCACATTTTATTAACAAGTTATTCTTGTTGTATTTAACAGCATTTACATCCAGTATGGACTGGCTTTATTGAAGTTCTTGTCTCCCATCCCATATTAAAATAGAATGTTCATGTGTTAAAACACTTCCAGATGGAAACCATTGTGTTAATTATATGCAGCATCAATCTGAGAAAAAATTGACTTATTTTGATCGGGTAACATTCTGTGAAATATGTGCCCATTGTAAAGGAGTGTGTTATGATCCCGTGACCCTGTCACACATGCAACACAAATTTAATTGGCTCCATGATTCTTGTGTGTTTCACCTTATTGCTTGATGACCTAGCCATTCATTTTAATCAATGCATCAATGTGGCTTCTAGTAGTCAGAACCTTTTGTATTTAAGTTAATTTGAGCTTGCCTCTACTTTTACTTTTATCATGGTTTTAGCCTTATACAAAAAGATGAAAAAATGACAATTCTTGCATTTATTTGGCATATTTCATTATTTTGGGATGTGTTACAACCTAAGAGACACTTCTGAAGTGTAGGTGCGGTTGTGATGGAGGAAATGTAGGTTGACAGGGCTGCACACAGCAAGATCCCAGTAATAGCAAGGATACCAGGAAAAACTTGACAACAGCAGCCATGGGATCCTTTATGCCAAGCATCATCATACAGAAGTGCTGAGAAAATGGGGAGGCGGCAAGGCGAAGACAGTCTTACTGTCTGAGGAGTCCCGAGGACGAGGGCAATGTACTGAGGTCGTTGGTTCAAAGCCTGCCATGGCAGTAACTGAAATGGAATTAGTGGCAACCACGTTGAATGTTGTGAAAACTCATTTGGTTCACTAGTACCCTTTAACTGCTATTCTTAGCTGGTCACTTGCCCCCTGCTTGTGACTTGATACCCACAGCGATGGGTGCCTGCTCTCTGGGATGGCTGAGCAAGGCACCCAGTTACATCAAAATTTGACAAAACCTAAAGAAAAGAATAGACCACTGTATGGTCAAAACAACGAACCCTGGACTGTTTCTGGGTCTCCCTATCTGGATCAAAACCATTCTGCCTATACTTGCAGAGGGCCGAGCAGGACTTGATTTGTTCTTTCAACACGTCAGAGCAAAGCATTAATGTCTGTGATTGGTACTGAGGTAAAATGGGGCTGGTTTTCTGGCAGTTCCTTGAAAATAGAACGGCACAAAATTTCAGTCCCTTGTCCAACTCAAGATAGCTACTGTACTTAACCCCTGAGAAGTGTAAGTTTTGTAATTGATAGCACAGAATCCCTACGGTCCTGATAGAGGCTATTCAGCCCATCAGGTCAGCACCAACTCTTTGCAGAGTATCGCACCTGCCTTATCCCTGTAACCCAGCATTTACGAAGCCTGCTCATCTCTGGACACGACAGTCAATTTGGCCCCCACACCTCAGGAAGGACATACTAGCCCTGGAGCGTGTCCAGCGGAGATTCACACGGATCATCCCTGGAATGGTAGGTTTAACATATGGTGAACGGCTAAGGATCCTGGGATTGTGCTCATTAGAGTTTAGAAGGTTGAGGGGAGATCTGATAGAAACTTACAAGATAATGTGTGGTTTAGAAGGGGTGGACGCTAGGAAGTTGTTTCCGTTAGGTGGGGAGACTAGGACCGGTGGGCACAGCCTTAAACTTAGAGGGGGTAAAATTAAAACTGAAATGAGACGACATTTCTTCAGCCAGAGAGTGGTGGGCTTGTGGAATTCATTGCCACGGAGTGCAGTGGAGGCCAGGACGTTGGATGCCTTCAAGGCAGAGATCGACAAATTCTTGATCTCAGAAGGAATCAAGGGCTACGGGGAAAGTGCAGGGAAGTGGAGGTGAAATGCCCATCAGCCATGATTTAAATGGCGGAGTGGACTTGATGGGTCGAATGGCCTTACTTCCACTCCTATGTCTTATGGTCTTACGGTCTTAATTTACCATGGCCAATCCACCCGACCTGCACATCTTTGGACTGTGGGAGGAAGCTGGGGCACCTAGAGGAAGCCCACGCAGACAAAGGGCAGAATGTGCAAACTCCACACAGACATTTGCCAGAGGTTAGAATTGAACTGGGTCCCTGGTGCTGTGAGGCAGCAGTGCGAACCACTGAGCCACTGTGCCATATTAATAGTGATGTCAAACAGATAGCCACATTAGTCTAAAACTGGAGTCTGTGGCTGGTGTACACACTGGGAACTGAGTTAGGATCCAATGAGCCAGTGCTCCTTAAACATCTTGCCACTGTGACCCAAAACATCTTGCATCCCCTCTGTGAGGCATGTATGGGTGCGGGGTCATTGGGGGAAGTTGTGAGTTGTTGGGTGGCCTGTGAGAACAGGAAACTGTTAGAATAGGCACACAGTTGATAGAACATGGTCAGAACTTTGTGAATATCATTCCTACCTCAGAACCTGTAGCCTCAACATTTCAGATCATTTTGGGAAAGATCACATGGAGTGCTGCGCTAAAGCTGCAGCACTGAGTTTCTGCCACTAGTTGTCCTCAGTGAGCAACGGGAAGTCAGAAATCTTTTACAATGATGGAAGCCAATGAACATGTTCCAATGTCTTCCATAGAGCCAGCCGGTTTCGAAGGAAAAAAAAACATGCCTAGCCCTCAGAAATCTTTCAAAGTAACTCTTAGAGTAGATCATCTTACAGTACAATGACAATTCGTAGACAAAGCTGGTGGCTACCCATGCACAGAAAGATCCCACAAATAGGGAATGGAGTGATTTAACATTTACATAGATTTTTTCAGCATAGAAACTTAACTATTCAGCTGATGTGGTCCATTTTGGTGCATTTGGTTGATGCTTATTTCAGATGGGGAGGATAGGATGCTAGTTGAAAAAGAACAGTGGTGAAAACCACCAAATATATGCAATTAGATTATTCATTGGTCCACATAAAGTAAACCATTGCTGCTGTAATTCTGATTTGGAATTACTTGGCATGGCATTGGCAGTCTTAGAATCTCTAAAACAATAGTTCATGTGATGGATAATGTCATACATTTTCAGTATGGAACCAATTCCCTACTATCAACCCATATTCTACCTGACCTAGGAGTGCTTGATATTGGTACAAGATGCAAGGTCTGGAAAGCCTTTCTTTTTCTCAGCTGAGACATCCTGGCATATAGAAAACATGATAATTTCTGGGAAATGTTGCCAAGTACGCTGTCAATTTGAAACTTCCCTCCTGAAGAAATACATTCTTAAGCAACACTTATGCAAGTTTGCTATTAGTTTTAATTGTTCTATTCAGAAATAAGCTTCATGCTGGCAGAAAGGCTATTTCATTTTAAAGGGTGACTTCTCTTGCAGCCATATTTGCTGACAACAACATCATTGTCCTTGACTTCAGATCAACCACAACTTCACTTTTGTTGGAATTTCCTAGAATCATAGAATCCCTACAAGATTCTGCCGAGTGAATCTGCACCGACTTTCCAAAGAGCATCCCACCCAATTCATCCTATCCCTATAACCCTGCATTTCCCATGGCTAGCCCACACACCCCTGGACACTATGGGCAACGTAGAATAGCCAGTCCACCTAACCTGCACATCTTGTGGAAGGAAATTGGAGCACCTGGAGGAAATCCACACAGACATTTCATTTCAAATAAAGCAGCATTATATTTTTAAATAAACAAAAATGTACCTACTGCAGGGTTTGGGATGACACTCTAATACATGACAACTCCCACGAACTAAAGTTGCCTGAAAAAAAATCATCTGTCCATGTTTGCCATTGTTCCTTTAAGAGGTGAGTCCACTCTTCTCTGGCAGGCTATTAAAATTCTGTCTTTTTTTTAATGAAGCAGCTTTTTATCACTCTTTCTCCCCAGCACTCGATTGGAAAAGAGCTCTCTACAGCTAATTGACTTGAGTTGTTGATAAGAATGGTCATATTTGCGACTGCTGTCACTTAATCTAATTACAAATTGAAGCTTCTCCTTTCATGACAAATAACATGTGCAGCTCTCCCTCTTTCTCCCCCCCGTCCCCCCACCTTTCTAAACACCACTCTTTTCTTCCGGCTTTTAAATGCCAAGAATAATTATAGTTTTGCAGACGTAGCGGGGAGGACAGATTTGGGAAGAAACATAGAATTATGTGTACCCAACCTTGGAGCCTGATGTTTTTCGACTCGGCTCACTCGTGACCTTAAACAGATGTCTGAATAAATGCTCTCTGATGAAGGGTCTAGGCCCGAAACGTCAGCTTTTGTGCTCCTGAGATGCTGCTTGGCCTGCTGTGTTCATCCAGCCTCACATTTTATGATCTTGGATTCTCCAGCATCTGCAGTTCCCATTATCACTATGAACAAATGCTGATCTCCCACCTCAGCAGTTCTTTTAAAGAGTGTTGCAGAATTGGTGTTTTGTAGTAATGGGGATAATTTTAACAGCCAGGTTTGACTGATGGTCTGCAAACAAATTCTTGCACTTGAAAGGACACCATCTGATGGAAATTAAATACTTTGCAGTGGTGCCTATAAGCTCTACCAGCCTGTTAAAGACTTTGTGGGATACTGGAGTGCAACACTGCTTTTGTATAATGGCTGTGCCTACACTGCACTGCTAGATGCATATTGACTAAAAAACCTCAAATCATGGCTAACTTGCTGCCTTTCCTTGTCTGACATATGAACTGGTGTAGGCCAATCAGCTTTTCTGTTTGTTATTACAGAGATTCCAGCGCAGACAGGCAGTGTACCTTTAAAACAGTTACTTGACATCATGTGTAACACTCTTGCATAAAGATACCCACCTCACCTTCAGTCAAGCTCTCAGACAATTAGGTCAGTCTGGCATGTTCAGTCAGCTACGTGCATGTAATTTGTAGTAACATCAATAAGCACTGAAACCAGACTATGAGTACGAGATGCTATAGCAGTGTAAATAGTTAGTGTTGTTAATGAACTTCAAGACATCTGTCTCAAGGAGTACCCAGTCTTTGTGGTATATGTTATGTGAGCTAACATATAGGACAGCACTCAGACCATATCATATCTAGAAGACACATCATTCTAAAGCTGGTGCTATTATGCAGTTAGATTAAGGTTGATTGGCCTTAAATCCCAAGGCAGCAGATGGTGAAATTTTAATTCAATAAAATCTGGAGATAAAAAAGAGACTAATGGCAGCAATCAAATTATTGCTAATTGTCATGAAAATTCAGCTGGTTTGCCAGTGTCCTTTAGGATACGACATCTGCTGTCTTTACCTGGACTGGCTTACATGTGACTCCAGACCCATTGCAATATGGTTCACTCTTGACTGCCCCCTGAAATGGCTCGGCAAGCCAGTCAAACTACTACAAAGCCCATACAAAGGGACTAAAGTAGATTGACTGGTCAGCGTCAAACCAATGGTAAACCTAACACCCCCTGACGCTGCAAAGCCTTCCTTATTAACATCTGCACCAAAATAGGGAGAGCTGTTCCACAAACGAGGCAATCAACAACCTGTCATTCTCATGCTCACTGAGTCATAGCGGACAGACAATAACCCAGACACCACCATTACCACCCTGGGTGTGCCCGGTCCAACAGGACAGACCTGACAGAGATGGTAGCACAGAAACTACAGCCAAGAAGCAATTACCCTGCGAGTCCCTGGTTTTGATTCTAGCCCATATGAAGTCTGATGGCGTCAAATCAAACATGAGCAAGGAAACATCCCACTGATTACTCCCTACAACCACTCCTCACCCTTTCTCCACAGCTGCTCCATGTTGAACATCACTTGGAGGTGGCATCGAGGGTGTTAAAGGCACACAGGGCTCTCTGGGTGAGGGACTTCACTACTAACTCTGCTCTGGACTGTTTCATTAAGTACCCTACTGATCGAATTGGTCAAGTCTGAAAGGATGAGCCTGCTTGACTGGATCTGCGGCAGGTGCTGAAAGAACCAACAAGAGGGAAAAATCTATTTGATCTTGTTCTCACCAAGAGGTGTCTGTCCCTGATTGTATTGGTGAGAGAGACCACTGCACAGTCTTTGCGGAGACAAAGTCTTGTTTTGGCTTTGAATGTACCCTCCATTTTGTCATGTGGCACTAACACCATGGTAGATGGGACAGGCTTCAAACACATCTAGCAGCTCAAGACTGGGCATTCCAAAAGGGCATCAGCTTAAGACTGGGCATTCAGAAGGGGCATCAGCTCAAGATTGGGCATTCAGAAGGGGCATCAACAGCAGCGGAATTTTACTCTTACATAATCACATCCAGACATATCCCCCACTCTACCCTTACCATCAAACTAGGGCAACAACCCTTCTTCCGTGAAAAGAGCAGGAGGACATGCTAGAAGCAATGCCAGACATAGCTAAAAATGAGGTGTCAACCTGATGAAGCCACAACATGGGACTACTTGCATGCCATTCAGTGATAGACAGAGCTAAGGTCAGCCCAGAAACAAATCAGCTCTAAGCCCTGCTTTCCCAGCACATCCAAACAGCTAACAGCAAACTGGGGCCACTGTCTTGATTAGTATAACCCCGACAATACTTGAGCAGTGTGACTCCAGCCCAGCTAAAACAACCCACTTGATTGATACCCCATCCACCAACTTCAACAGTCATGCCCTCCAACCACAGGATGGACAGTGACAGCTACCATGTGGAAAAAGCAGTGAAATACTCTCTATAGCTCCTTTGACAGTACCTTCCAAATCTGCGACCTCTCCCAGCTCGAAGGATTGGGCCAGTAGATACATAGGATCACCACCACCTGCAGGTTCCCCTCCGAGTCACACATGATCCTGACTCAGAAATATTTATCATTATTCCTTCACTGTCAACTGGGGCAAAATCCTGGAAATACCTTTCATGTGGTGTTTCTACATTTCAGAACATGCAATGATTCAAAAAATGCTTCTCACTACCTTCGCTGGTAGTCAAAGGTGATTATCGATGAACAATCAATGTTAATGTAGCCAGAGATTCCCAGGTCCCGTGAATGAATTTTAAAAAAATAGATTTCCTAACTTGATTCTGTATTCCTTACTACCCTTACCTAAATAAATAAACACAGATTTGAGATTTTCAGTTGATCCTCACATTTAACAGCTTTTTGAGGGGGTTTGAGTTGGTGGGGGTGAGGTCCCAATTTCAGGATTCAACTCTGCAGTGGGTGAAGAAATGCTTTCTGACATCAGCCTGAACAGCCTAGCTCTAAGTTTAACATTATATTCCCTTATTTCAGACTGTATGACCAGAAAAAAATAGTTTCTCTTCATATACCTCATCAAATCATTTTAAGCAGATCAATTTGTAAACTCCCTAATCTTCTAAATTTGGGAATTAAGCCAAGTTTTTGCAGCCTGCCCCACACTTTAACTCTTGTAGCCCCAATATCATTGTGCAGACAAAAACATCCCAAATACCCTCTGATAATCTGGAATTGTTGAGCAAAGCTGAGAGAAAAATATTGACCTACACTGTATTCAAACTTGGGCACTGCTACTGAATTTCTTGAAATAATACCATGAAATATTCAATCCAATGTTGAGGTTGAAATTGACTGATTCCTGGGATGGCAGGATTGTTGTATGAAGAGAGTCAAGATCAATTAGAACTGTATTCAGTGCTGTTCAGCAGATTGGGGGTGGGCGGGGGGAGGGGTGCGTCCGAAACACCTGTAAAATTCTAACTGGAATAGGCAGAGTAAACCCAAGAAAGGATATTTCTGAGGAGTGGGGAGTTCAGAACCAGGAATGATAATGTAAAGATATGGGTAGGCCATTTAGGACTTAGATGAGGAGAGATTCCTTCACGCAGAGAGTGGTGAGCCTGTGGAATTCACTGCCAAAGAAATCAGCTGGGGCCAATACATTGAATATTTTCAAGAAGGAGACAAGCATAGTTCCTGCAGTGAAAGGGATGAGACAGTATAGTTAAAAGAGGGAACAGGGTACTTGAGTTGGATGACCAGCACGATCATAACGGCAGAGCTGGCTCAAAGGGCTGAATGGCCTACTCCTATTCCTATTTTTTTGTGTTTCTATCCAGAAAGGGTATAATAGAACAAAAACAAAGATGCTGGAAAAGCTCAGCAGGTCTGGCAGCATCTGCAAAGGGAAAAACAGAGTTAATGTTTCGGGTCCAGTGTCCATTCCTCAGAACTCTTCAGGTTTTTTTAATATGGGAGTATGATAGAATTGGTTTTTGCCAGCTCAGTCTCATCATGGCCTTCTCAATGTTTGATCGTATAGGATATATTTCCTGACTCCTGTGTAGAATTATGTTGAATTTACAGCACAGAAACAGGCCATTCTGCTCAACTAGGGTAAGCTGCTATTTATACTTCGTATGAGTCCTCATACCTTCCTCATCTTCACTTTATCAGCACGTCCTTCTGCTCCTTTTTTATTCATGTACTTGTCTAACTTCCATTGTAAGCCCACCATTGTTAGTCACCATCATCAGCTATCCCTGCATTTGAGGATGATGTCTACTCAGGATTGCAAATTTCTGCTGTGGGTCTTCATGTGGCTGAACTGTAATCAACATGGCTTAGAGTAGGATTTCCAACCTTCTCGGATTTCTCTGGAATTCCTTGAGGATTGAAGATTGTGAGAGAAAAATCCAGGGACGTTGAAAATGGTGTTTCTTTAAATACTTCAATTTCTTAATTAAACAAATTTTGGAAATAGAGGAAAACAGTCGAGTACTTGGACATCTTGTGTGATTATAGTCCAAGAATATGTTCAGTGGCAATTCCGGTTGACAGTCATGCGGTAAAAGATCTTTATCTTGGTAAAAGAAATTTCAATGTTTTGCAATGTGTTTTTGTAAAAAAATAACTCATGGGATGTTGGTGACAAAGTCGACATTTGCTGATCATTGTTTATTGAACTTGCGAAAGGGGCTGCCTTGCTGAATTGCTGGCAGTTTGTGCAGTGAAAGTGCTCTCAGTGATGCTGATAGATAGGGTGGTTTCCGAACTCATTGCAAAACATGCATTTACAATGCAATTTCTACACATGGAGCTCTGAAACCAGCTGGAACTCACTGATGTCAGGCCCAGCGAGCTCAGGACCCTCAATGTCAGTTTCATCCTATTGCAGCTCAAGGAGCGTGTAACCTTGAAATCAGAGCTAGGCTGTTCCAGACGTACTTCTTGAACAAAGGTTGCTGAAAGCATTGGAAAGCTCTTCCCCTCAAAACCTATCGAGGTGGGAGATCAATCCTTTTTGTCTGTTTGAGTTTGGAATGCATATTTATTGTTCATCCCTATCTGCGCTTGAGAAAAAGGTCATGAACTGCCTTCTTGAACGTCTGCTTTTGATGTGGTGTAGGACATCACAGTGTTGTCAGGGAGGGAGTTTGAAGGATCTGACTCAGCAGCAAAGAAGCAGCGATATAGTTCCAAGTACGTATAGTGAGTGATTTTAAGGTGGTGCTCCCATGAGTCAGTTCTCCTTGTTTATCTAAATAGTAGTGATCACCAGTTTGGAAGGTGATTGAGATTTTATAAGAGTCTTATTGAAGCAAGTTGGGCTTTTGGAGTTAAATCAGAGAACAGTCATGATGTAATTGAACAGTGGAAGAAGTTCAAGGACTGAATGGCCTCCTGTTCTTATTTTCTGGACAGATAAAACAGAGCACGTGCACACACAACTCAACTTTCCTGGATATGACTGACCGCCTCAGTCAAAAGGTTGAAAATTAAGTGTGAAGTAAAAGTGCCATTATAATTCACACAAAACCAAAGCAATCAATTTGTACGATTAAGCACCAACTTCCCTGTTTGAGTGCAAGTGTTCCTTCTCTTCATTGTTGAACTTTGATTGCATTTTTAAATTTTTTAAAATGACCTTTGTTTTGCTTAGTTCTTTAACTAAATGAGACATTAGATTTTCATCCCAAGTACAGAAAAACCTCATGCATAGATTGTTATGTGGCCTATTTTCAACCAGCTATTGTTTCAAATCTGGCCTTGCTACTGTTCCAGGCTGTCAGAAATCGAATGACTTTGATATAGTATTTTATTCAGGAAAGCTGCTGCTGTTTCTAAGACACAAGGAGCCTAAAGGTTTACGGTGACTTAAATAGACCTGGCAACAGCAACACAGCAATGTCACATGCCGACTATCAGTTGTCACCCTTCTATTGACAAGTGTTTTTGTTTCCCATTGTAATTAGTTCCGTTCAATGCAATGTGTTTTCCTAGCTAGCTCAATGACGAGGTGAAGATCTCTGCCCTTAGAGTCCTGGATGATTGTCAAATAAACAGATATTCTGATCTGTCTTTATGAGAGCAGATTTTTCTTTAACTCTTGATTTATTTCTGTTTTGTTAAATCAACAAACTTCTGGTTTGGCAACTTTTTTTGTTTCTCTCCGAGTGTGAATGTTATTGATAAGTGGACCAAAATGATGCTTTCCAGGATTAAGTAAATGCAGTCAAGTGTCTGGATGATCCTAAGGAACCTATCTTTAGGAACCTATCAGCAGAGCTGCTAAAACTGGCACGAACTAACAGATTCTGTACACTTCACATTCACTTGTCATCTGTAATCAAAGTTGCATTTGTATAGTGCCTTTGCCATAGCTACCAAGCCCCAAGGCATGTCAGAGGAGCAGAATCAAACAGGGAGCCATACTGAGTGAAAGAAAGTGTTTGAGAAGTATCTTATAGGAGGAGACAGGGATAAAGAGGTCTCTGAAATGAATTCCAAACCTCAGGTTGGAAATGGCTAAATGCTTGACCAGCAATGGGTCAAAGGAGTAAGGCTTGCACACAAGGCCTGAGTTGTAGGAGATCAGAGATCTGCTTGTTTAAGAGGAGGTTGTAGAAGTAGTGTCCTCATCAACTGACCAAATGCAGCTTTGCAGAATACCACACTGCCTACATGAAAATCTGTTGGATGTACTACTTCTACATATCTAAAGCCAGTAATCAACAGTAACAATGCATTTAGCTGTAGCTGCTCTTGTATGCTAAATGCTGATTTCTAATATGCGCTCATTTATCAGAGTGTGGCTGGAAGATATTTTGATTTGTCTCATGTAAAGTTTGAAGATCAGGTCCTCCTCACTGATAATTCAGTTCGTAGAATCCCCACAGAATGGAAGCAGACCATGCGACCCATTGAGCTCACACTGACCTTCCAAAGAGTATCCCACCCAAACCCAACCCCCTATCACCGTCACCCTGCATTTCCCATGGTTAACCCACCCAGCTTGCGCATCCCTGGACACTATGGACAATTTAGCATGGCCAATCCACCTAACCTGCACTTGTTTGAACTGTGGAGAAAACCAAAGCACCTGGAGGAAACCTACACAGACAGAGGGAGAACGTGCAAACTGCACACAGACACTCATCTGCGAACCTGGGTCTCTGGCACTTGAGGCCTAACCACTGAGTCACCATACTGCCCCTTCCGCTGTATATCAGAAACCCAATTTTTCTCCTTTATCTCATTGGTTCTACATTGCTACAGGCCAAGAAGCATTCTCATTTCCTTTGCCATTTTCACAAGTTTCTTCCAGAGAGGTGGAAGGACTGTTCACACACAACAGCCAATGGCCTCAATCCAGTTTTTAGACGGCCCACTGGTCAGTGTTGAATCTTTTCAGAATGCCGTCTTTGCATCTGTATATTCTGTTGGTGCAGAACCAATTTTGACAACAGAAAATGGGGTCTTGTTTGCTTCCAAATGTTTTGTGGCTATTTTGTGCTGGAGAATTGTGATAATAGCTGTATATTTGTCTTGGACTTCACCTCAATCCAAGCTGACCCAAAGCCCTGTTTGAGATTCTGTGAAATTCCAGCACTGACAGATTTAATGCAAAGAACGGCACAGATCCATAACCATCGGCTTAACGGAGCTTTCATCAACTTAAGTTCAGAAGACTATTTTTAACTTCTCTCTAATCTGTCTATATTGCAGTATAATTTTTTTTCTAATGTTTCTACTGTAAAAATGCACTTGTATCCAAACAATGCAACATTGTTTTCCATGACCACTTAATGAATATATGGCAGAGATCCTGAAAGCTTGCAATCACGTCATTGTTATGAGATTTTCGTGATATGAGGAATCCGATATTGTGCTCGATTTTTCATCTCCCTTTTGTCGTGATTCTATTCTGTATTGCAAACCATTATCTTCAAACCCAAAACAAACTACGCTTCCTGGCCACAGATTCCTTTTCCTGGCATCTGTCAGAGGCTGGAGCCTGTTTGCGCACTCGGTGGTGTCATATGTGACTCTGAGATGAGCTTCCAATCACTTATCCACAACGTAGAGTCAGACCTGCCCAATTCCCCCTTTTGTAACATCATTTGATTTTGCCCCTCTGAGCTCTTTCCTACCACCAACGTCACCTCCAACCCACTCCTTTTTTGTGTCTCTGTTTGATTAAAACCTGTATAATTTTTTTTTAGTTCCCCACCGCATCCCAAAACCAGTTCAGTTCGTCCCCTCCCCCCACTGCACGACACAACCAGCCCAGCTCTTCCCCTCCACCCACTGCATCCCAAAACCAGTCCAGCCCGTCTCTGCCTCCCTAAACTTTTGGGATGCAGTGGGTGAAGGGGAAGAGCTGGGCTGGTTGTGTGGTGCAGTGGGGGGAGGGGACGAACTGGGCCCAGGTCGTCCCCTCCACCGACTGCACCACACCCATCCCTTCCTCCCACCCCAAGCCACACCTCCATCTCCTACCTACTTACCTCATCCCACTTCCTTGACCTGTCTGTCTTCCCTGGACTGACCTATCCCCTCCCTAACTCCCCACCTATACTCTCCTCTCCACTTATTTTCTTTTCTCTCCATCTTCGGTGTGCCTCCCCCTCTCTCCCTATTTATTCCAGAACCCTCACCCCATCCCCCTCTCTGATGAAGGGTCTAGGCCCAAAGCGTCAGCTTTTGTGCTCCTGAGATGCTGCTGGGCCTGCTGTGTTCATCCAGTCTCACATTTTATGATCTTGGATTCTCCAACATCTGCAGTTCCCATTATCACTTGACTTTGTGAACTGGTATGAGACCAACTCTAGTTGAAGAGATGCATTTCATAGGCATAGAGATATAAAGATTGCAGGAGATTTGTCTCGACATGGTTGGGGAAGAAAATCCATTGAGATAGACTTTACTACTCCTGGTGGATTAGGAAACTATAAAAATTGAGGCAAGTACCTGGAGAGGGCCACTTGAAGCTGCTAGAATGTAAAACATGGAAATACAAATCCATTGTAGGGTTGGAGCTACTGCATATGGTTTACAATGTGCATGGAATGTGCAATGTGTGGGTAAGTTTAAAAGGCAAATGATCCTTTTTGTAGTTCAAAATCTAAGTTGTCTTTCATAATAATGCTTAATCAATGGTGTTTTGGTCATCTGTTGCAGTACAGGTTTTAAAATATAAGGTTCAGTAGTGTTACTGTTTTTAACTATTAAATGGAATTCTGGCTTTCTTTTTGAATGTCATTGAGCTCAACAGTTATCATAATACAATCAAAATTTGTGTTTTCATGGCCAAAACATGGTTACATTGTTGCTTGCAGTAGTTTGCTGTTTTCTACTTTACAGTGGTGACTACAATTCAGAAAGTATTTCATTGGCTTTGATTGCTTTGAGATGCCCTGAACTTGTGAAAAGCATTGCACTAATGCAGTTTTTCTTTAAGACTGTTCCAATTAGTCTCTCAGGATGGTTGGATGACAAAAGGTTGTTGAATACTGATTCAAGGTAGTGGAACTCTAAGTCTGGGAGTGGGAAATAATGGAATCATAACTGCCGAGATTTTTTCCCCTTTTTGCTTTCTTTCTTCTCATGGGGAAATAAAGCACCCTATCCCCTGCAGTGCCCACTCTTTCGGTCCATTTTTTAAATAGAAATTATGATTGACCTACTTTTCTAATCAAACTGTTCAGAACTGCCTAACTTTCTAATGCTAGAGATAAACAGCTGACAATGATACACAAAGTATGCTTTTCTTTTCCCATATTCAAAGTTCTTCACCTTGCTCAGATTTAAACAAGCTGGATGATCTGCAGTTCTGAATAAAGTTGCTGTGATAGGTACATTAGTATGATATAAGGCCCATAAATGCAAAATTAGTAGAGGGTTAGCGCAGAGCAGTCAAATCTCTGCAATGCCAACAGAGGCATTCATGACCAGCAACAGAAGCATCCACTGGAAACCTATTTAAACACAGAGAGCAGGATTCACCTTTTTAAGAGCTGCAAAGATCCAAATGGGTGATGTGAACGAGTAAATATCATTCTTAACAATTCTCATGTGTTGGCTTTTACAGGATGTTTTAATCTTTCAGATCTGGGTCAGATTGTTTTGCAACAATGCTTGTTATGAGAGCAAATTGGCCAATTAAAGCTGAATTAATGCAAAAATGTTTACGCATTCTGAATTGATGTTTGAAATAATTCGTGTATTAAAAATGAACTGTACTCATTAGAGCGCACTCCAAACGTGAAATAATAAGCAGGAACCGTCCATTGTGCAGTGAGAGCTGCTGATTGTGGCTGCGTGTTGGAGCTTTTAAGGTTGAAAACTGCCCTTTGCTTCACCTTAATAATAAAATGTGAGGCTGGATGAACACAGCAGACCCAGCAGCATCTCAGGATGCTGCTTGGGCCTGCTGTGTTCATCCAGCCTCACATTTTATGATCTTGGATTCTCCAGCATCTGCAGTTCCCATTATCACTTTGCTTCACCTGCTGGTCTATTTTAGACATGACTGGCAGAACACTCCAAAGACATGAGCCTCTGGCATTGCCTTCAACGTTCCAAGTGTCTTTCATGGAAACCCGTGGCTCCTTCATGACTGAAAATCAGTAAGTAAGTGGTCTCTCAGTGCATGCTGGAAACAACAGACTGGCATCAGGAAATGACGACAAAAGCTTTTGGTTTGTCGCAAACTCCTAAATGGCATCCTGATATCTGTCAGGCAAGCCACCACGCTAGTCTGCATTTGTTGTATTTTCTGCAGTGAACAACATTTCCACAGAAGATGGTTGACATAAGCAGTAGGAACTGCAGATGGTGGAGAATCTGAGATAACAAGGTGTAGAGCTGGATGAACACTGCAGGCCAAGCAGCATCATAGGAGCAGGAGACCTGATGTTTCGGGCCTAGGCCCTTCTTCATAAATTTCTGAAGAAGGGCCTAGGCCCAAAACGTCAGCTTCCCTGCTCCTATGATGCTGCTTGGCCAGCTGTGTTCATCCAACTCTACACCTTGTTATCTCTGGCTGAGATAGGAACAGGAACTGGACCTCAGCCTGTTACTCAAACTCTTCAAGTGCCTGAAACCACTGCACTGCTTGTAGGAGGGAGTAGCAGGGTTGTGTCTGGGCTCTTGCCTGGGGCTCACCCACTCCCATCTGTTTTCTTTCACTTTTTATTCTTTTTATTTCTGCTTTTTTTTCCTGGATTATCTTTTTGACGTGTGAGTCACCCGGATTGACATTGCAGTGAGCACGGGCCACGTGAAGACTGGTAGCTGCTTCCTGGCAGTCAGAAACCATGGCAATGGCATCAGGGACGTCCTCACGTGGGGCCAGCAGCTGCTGTGCACGCTTCAAGATGGCGGCACCGGCAAGACAACACCTTGGGTGAAGGCAGCCAGAGCGAGGCTCTTGGTGAGGTGGTCGCCAGCAGAGCCAGGGACTCCTGGATGTGGTGGGCCTAGAGTGGGAACTCCTGGCATCATCAAGGTGGCAGTGCGCGCAGGCACCGCTGATTGCAGGCCTGGAGCAGGGACCCCTGGTTATTGGCAAGGTGGCGACGGATTGCAATCGGGAATTCCCGTATGTGGGGCGATTATGTGTTGAGCACGGGACTTGGTGACAGTGATGTGAGCCCCGTGGCAAGGCTCCTGAAGAGTGGCGACACCTATGTTGGTGGACCTGGCACAGATGGTGCAAGACGGCGCAAGAGGGCTGGCAGTGCAGATGTCTTTGGTGAGCCGGCTCAGAGTCATCCTGGAGGCAGTGGAACAAAAACTTTCTTTTTACTCTTTTTATTCTCAGACCATCCATAATGGCACTGTATTGCGGAAACAGTTGGAGCTTTTCACTGTATCTTACCGTATTATTCACTGCAAGTGACAATAAATAATTCAATACAATTCACTGCGGGCAGCTAGAGGTGGGCTTTAAATATGGGTATAGCTACCATCACTGAAAACCCACCAATTAATAATGGACCAGGAGCTGTATGAAAATCTATCATGCTAGTACAGCTATAAAATACAAGACACAAACCGTTCAGTGTTGTTTTTTTTCTTCGCCTAATGTCCATCACTTCCATTAAATTCAGCGTTCAGTATAATACTGCAATTGTGCTTTCTGTGTTTGAATTTTCATTTGGAACGTTTTTGCATTTCTCACTGAAATTTCTTCGCGTGGCGCTTTCATCTTTTGGTGCTCTCTCTCTCTCTCTCTCTCTCTCTCTCTCTGAGTCTCTCCAGCAGTGTTAGCTGTTGCTTGTCCTTTGAATGCAGAAACTTGGTCATTTCTGCACAAACATGATGAAAAGGTTCTGTGTCTAAGGGGAAATCCATTGATACATCAGGATAGTTTCTGCAAGTTATTATCTCCTACCCTCAGAAGTGAAATTTATGAGATATATTGCCTGGTAGTTCAGGGGTTCAAATCCCACAGCAGGGGACGACATATAGAGTGCTACACTGCCTGAGGTATTGTAATTAAGATGAAACATTAACCCTCTCAGCTCGATGCAAAAAATCCCACATGTAATCATGGACATTCTTCTTGCTAATCTGGCTGGGATTTATTCCCACAATAAGTATCATGAAAGCAAACAAAAAAAAACAGATTTTCTAGTCGTTGTCATGTTACTGTGTGTGTGTTCTTATGTTTATTTTTATTCAGTTGTGGGACGTGGGCCATCACTATCTGGGTCAGCATTATTGCCCGTCCCTGGTTGCCCTTGGGAAGGTGGTGGTGAGCTGCCTTCTTGAACCACTGCAATCCGCATGCTGTAGGTTGACCCACAATGCTGTTAGGGAGGGAATTCCAGGCTTTTGACCTAGCAACAGTGGAAAAAAAACAGTGATATATTTCCAAGTCAGGATGCTGAGTGGCTCGGAGGGGAACAGGCATGTGGTGGTGTTCCCATGTATTTGCTGTGCTTGTCCTAGATGGAATTGGTAGTGGATTTGGAAGGTGCTGTCTGAGAGTCTTTGGTGAATTTCTGCAGTGCATCTTGTAGATAGTACAGAGTGCTGCTACTGAGTGTCAGTAGTCGTGGGAAAGGATATGGGACCAATCAAGCATGCCGCTTTGTCCTGGAAGGTGTCAAGTTTCTTGAATGTTGGAGCTGCACCTGTCCAGGCGAGAAGGGTGTATTCTATCATATTCCTGACTTGTGTCTTGTCGACGATGCACAGGCTTTAGGGAGTCAAGAGGTAAATTATTCACCACAGTATTCCTCGCCTCTGATGTGCTCTTGTAGCCAATCTATTTGTGTGCCAAGCCTAGTTGAGTTTCTAGTCAGTGGTAACCCCCAGGAGATAATGGGAACTGCAGATGCTGGAGAATCCAAGATAATAAAGTGTGAAGCTGGATGAACACAGCAGGCCGAGCAGCATCTCGGGAGCACAAAAACTGACGTTTCAGGTGTAGACCCTTCATCAGAGAGGGGGATGGGGAGAGGGTTCGGGAATGAATAGGGGGAGAGGGGGAGGCGGACCGAAGATGGAGAGAAAAGAAGATAGGTGGAGAGGAGAGTATAGGTGGGGAGGTAGGGAGGGGATAGGTCAGTCCAGGGAAGACGGACAGGTCAAGGAGGCGGGATGAGGTAGTAGGTAGGAAATGGAGGTGCGGCTTGAGGTAGGAGGAAGGGATGGGTGAGAGCAAGAACAGGCTAGGGAAGCGGAGACCGGCTGGACTGGTTTTGGGTTGCAGTGGGGGGAGGGGATGAGCTGGGCTGGTTTTGGGATGCGGTGGGGGAAGAGGAGATTTTGAAGCTGGTGAAGTCCACGTTGATTCCATTGGGCTGCAGGGTTCCCAAGCGGAATATGAGTTGCTGTTACTACAACCTTGGGGTGGCATTATTGTGGCACTGCAGGAGGCCCAGGATGGACATGTCGTCTGAGGAATGGGAGGGGGAGTTAAATTGGTTCGCGACTGGGAGGTGCAGTTGGTATACTGTATCCATTGTAGCCTGTGTGGGTTCCTCTACATTGGGGAAACCAAGCGGAGGCTTGGGGACCGCTTTGCAGAACACCTCCGCTCGGTTCACAATAAACAACTGCAACTCCCAGTCGCGAACCATTTTAACTCCCCCTCCCGTTCCTCAGACGACATGTCCATCCTGGGCCTCCTGCAATACCACAATGATACCACCCGAAGGTTGCAGGAACAGCAACTCGTATTCCGCTTGGGAACCCTGAAGCCCAATGGTATCAATGTGGACTTCACCAGCTTCAAAATCTCCCCTTCCCCCACCGCATCCCAAAACCAGCCCAGTTCGTCCCCTCCCCCCACTGCATCACACAACCAGCCCAGCCTGTCTCTGCCTCCCTAACCTGTTCTTCCTCTCACCCATCCCTTCCTCCCACCTCAAGCCGCACCTCCATTTTCTGCCTCTGAACCTCATCCCACCTCCTTGACCTGTCCGTCTTCCCTGGACTGGCCTATCACCTCCCTACCTCCCCACCTATACTCTCCTCTCCACCTATATTATTTTCTCTCCATCTTCGGTCCGCCTCCCCCTCTCTCCCTATGTATTCCAGAGCCCTCTCCCCATCCCCCTCTCTGATGAAGGGTCTAGGCCCGAAACGTCAGCTTTTGTGCTCCTGAGATGCTGCTGGGCCTGCTGTGTTCATCCAGCCCCACATTTTGTTGTCTTCCTTTAGTTTGTTGTTTGATTACGAAATATACATGGTGAAAGGATTACCACATAGCACATTTTGCAGCATACCACATTAGTGGCGCCGATACGGTCATCAATGTAACGGAGGAAGAGATGGGGTTTAGGGCCAGTGTAGGTATGGAAGAGGGATCGTTCCATGTAACCTGCAAAGAGGCAGGCATAGCTTGGGCCCATGTGGATACCCTGGCCACCCACTTTGCCTGTAGGAGGTGGGAGGATTTGAAAGAGAAGTTTTAGTTTTCAAGGACCGCAACTACCCCCCACCCCCCCGCAGTGGTCGAAAACACCCTCGACCGGGTCACCCACATTTCCCACAACTCACCCCTCACACCCGCTCCCCGTAACAACAACCAAAACAGAGTCCTCCTCGCCCTCACGTACCACCCCACCAACCTTCGGATTCAATGCATCATCGCCGACACTTCTGCCATCTGCACTCTGACCCTACCACCGAAGACATTTTTTCCCTCGCCACCCTTAGGTGACTCCCTTATGCGCTCCACACTCCCCTCCAGCACCCCGTACACGCGGCACTTTTCCCTGCAACTGCAGGAAGTGCTTCACCTGTCTCGATACCTCCCCCCTCACCCCCATCCCAGGGGCCAAGAAGAAATTTCCACATCAAGCAGATGTTCACCTGTACATCTGCTAATGTGATATACTGTATTCGCTGTTCCCATTGTAGCCGCCTCTACATCGGGGAAACCAAGCGGAGGCTTCGGGACCTTTGCAAGTCACTAATGCACGAAAGAACTGCACCTACCAGTTGCGAACCGTTTCAACTCTCCCTCCCAATCCTCAGATTATATGTCCATCCTGGGTCTCCTGCAGTGCCACCAGAAGATTGCAGGAGCAGCTCCTCATATTCCGCTTGGGAACCCTGCAGCTCAGTGGTATCAATGTGGACTTCACAAGCTTCAAAATCTGCCCTCCTGCTCCCGCAACCCAAAACCAACCCACCTATTCCATCCTGCCACCTCAAGCCCCACCCCCACCTCCTACCTACTAGCCTCTTCCCGCCCCCTTGACCTGTTCGTCCTCTCTGGACTGCCCTGTCTGCTCCCTAACTTCCCACCTGCACTCCATCCATGCTTCTTTGACCTGCCTGTCTCCTGTCCACCTATCTTTTCCTTTAACCAACTTCTATCCGCCTCCCGCTCTCTCCCTATTTATTTCAGAACCCCCTCTCCCTCCTCCATTTCTGAAGAAGTGTCTAGGCCTGAAACGTCAGCCTCCCTGTTGCTCTGATGCTGCTTGGCTGGCTGTTTTCGTCCAGCTGTACACCTT
The DNA here is from genome assembly GCF_030684315.1 of Stegostoma tigrinum. Classification (NCBI taxonomy): domain Eukaryota; kingdom Metazoa; phylum Chordata; class Chondrichthyes; order Orectolobiformes; family Stegostomatidae; genus Stegostoma; species Stegostoma tigrinum. The sequence goes on along the minus strand of NW_026728483.1, from coordinate 1,799,608 downwards.
GTTACCTCAAAGAAAATCTCAGTGGCCCTGACCAGTTTTTCAATTCCTCTCACAAGGGAAGTACCAGAGGGTTGGAGAACAGAATGTGGTTTGACTTATCAAGATAAATGCAAAACTATTCAATTCCACGGGAGGTTTGAGATGCAGTGTTGATGTTTGTTCTATGTAGTAGCCTGGCCTTAACTTGTCCTGTGGTGAGATGTAATTTGAAGGGGATGCTGTGCTTTTTTTTTCTCGTTTTGGTACGGTATGTGTTACTTGACCTTGTCAGCCTATTTTATAGAGTCATAGTCGTACAGCGTGGAAATGGGCCCTTAGGTCCAACATAATCCCAAACTAAACTAGTCCCAACTGCCTCTTCGTGGCCCATATCCCTTCAGCCTTGTCCTATTTATAAACCTCGATCAGGTCACCTTTTATCCCCTTTGCTCCAGTGAAAAAAGTTCCAGCTGACCCAACCTTCCTTTATCACTGAAACCTTCCATGCTCAGCAACAATCTGGTAAATTTCTTCTGTGCCCACTCTTGCTTAATAATATCCTTCTAAAATAGGGCAAATGTAAATTTGTACTGTAGAAATCTTCAAGACGAGAAAAACATTAAAAGCAAACAAACCAGGAAATGAAGGGATCAAATTGTAGTTCAGGAAGTGGAAAAATGGAAGTGGCTTGAGTGCAGCAGGTTCTGGACTAACGTGCACTGTAGTTCTGAAAGGGCATTTCACCGGTGTGAGTGGAAAGTTGTAGATGAAATAGTGACTTGAATCTTCAAGTACGCTCTCTCTCCAATTGATGTTGGAAACTCCTTCATGTTTCTAATGACGAATCCCAGGTTTCGCTGCTGTTGTCTAGCTGATAGCCAGCCTTCAAACTGTTTCAAAGAGGAAAAGAACAAAGAAAATTACAGCACAGGAACAGGCCCTTTGGCCCTCCAAGCATGCGCCGTTCCAGATCCTTTATGTAAACCTGTCGCCTGTTTTCCAAGGATCTGTTCCCTTTGCTCCCTGCCCATTCATGTTTCTGTCTAGATACATCTTAAATGACGCTATTGTGCCCGCCTCAAACGCCTGCGTTGACAACGCGTTTCAGGCACCCACGACTCTCTGCATAAAGAACTTTCCACTCATATACCTTAAACTTTTCCCCTCTCACCTTGAAATTGTGACGTCTAGTAATCCCCCCACTCTGAGATGGAAAGCTTCTTGCTATCCACCCTGCCTATACCTCTCATGATTTTGTCGACATCAATCAGGTCCCCCCCTTCAACCTCCGTGTTTCTCATGTAAATAATCCCAATCTACTCAACCTCTGTTCATAGCTAGTGCCCTCCATACCAGGTAACATCCTGGTGAACCTCCTCTGCACCATCTCCAAAGTATTCACGTCCTATTGGTAATGTGGCGACCAGAACTGTACGCCGTATTCCAAATGTGAATCAAAGTCCTATAAAACTGCAACATGACATGCCAACTCTTATACTTGATACCCCGTCTGATGAATGAAAGCATGCCGTATGCCTTCTTGACCACTCTATTGACCTGCGTTGCCACCGTCTGGGTGCAATGGACCTGAACACCCAGATCTCTCTGTGCATCAATTTTCCCCAGGGCTTTTCCATTTCCCGTACAGTTCGCTCTTGAATTGGATCTTCCAAAATGCATCACCTCGCATTTGCCCGGATTGAACTCCATCTGCCATTTCTCCACCTAACTCTCCAATCTGTCTATATTCTGCATTCTCCAACAGTCCCCTTCGCTATCCGCTACTATCTGTTTTGCATCGGTTTTGCACAAAACTAGATTTCTGTTCTATTTTTGCAAGTGAATTGTTTCAAATTAGTTGCTGTTCTTTGTAAATCACAATCATGAATGCAGTGGGGAGAGGGTGAGAATGGATTTGAGACGTCATGAAGTCGGAGATTTGTTATAATCCGCAAATATTGTCATGATAATTTTTAAAATTCACGAGCATGTCATTGATGTTGCTTTCTTGGGCTGCATTTGCTATCCATCCAGAATTGCTGTTGAGAAGGTTGTGGAGAATTGGCCTGTTGAATAGCTGCAATGCACGTGGTATGAATATATTAATGAACTACTGAGGACAGGAGATGAATTGCTTTTACTCAGTGGAAATGAAGTAACAGTCATACAGTTCCAGATCAGGATTCTGCTGATTTTGACAGGGAACATGCCGATTCTGGAGCTGCTGTTTAAATATTTTTGGGTGGTAGGGTTCACACAATTATCAGGTACTGTGGAAGGAGTTTGATGAATTGGTGCATTGTCTCATTGTAACTCCCCATCTCAAACAACAGTTCATCCTAGATCCATTGTTAATTGTAAATTTTCAGTTCGACCGAAAGGAAAAACAGTATTGAGGGATATGGACCAAAGGCAATATGGAGGTAGGCCACAATTAAGTTATAACCTCATTGGATGGTAGAAAGTGTTTGAAGGGTTGAATGGCTGACTTGTTTTCCTATATCCTTACGTAAGAAGGGGGATCAATCAGTGGGATGATTTGACTGCATTGCTGTCGTTTATCGATAGTGTTGTCGGAGTCGCACTCGTTCAGCTGAGTGAAGAGTATTTCATTGACACCCGGATTTGGAGTTTATCGGCAGTGGACAGATGTTGAGAAGTCTACTTGCTGTTGAATCTATTGTCTCTGATCTACGGTTCCAGTCACATTGATGAACATAGATCCAAGAACACTTCAGCAGAGGAACAGGCCCTTTGGCATGCAATGTTGTGCTAAACATGATGCCAAATTTAGCTAAAGCCTTCTGAATGTCCTTGATTCATATCCCTACATACCTTGTATATTCATGTACGTATATAAAAGTGTCTTAAACGGCCCTATTGTATCTGCTTCCACAGCCACCCCGGCAGTGCTTTTCAGACTCCTACCACTCTCTGTATATAAGAATTGTCTCTGACATCTCCTTTGAACTTTCCTGCTCTCACCTTAAATACATGCCCCCAGTTTTAGACATTTCAAATCTGGGAGAAGGGTTACAGTCAGAATCTGTCTATGCATGTCATAAATTTGTAAACCTCTATCAAGTCTTCCCTCAACCTCTGCCACTGCAGAGAAAACAGCCTGAGTCTTTCCAGCCTCTCCTTTCTAGCTCAAGCCCTCAAATCCAGGCAACCTCTTTTGCACCCTATTCAAAACCTCCACGTCCTTCCTGTAACATGACGACCAGAATTGGATACAATTCTTAAGAGTGCAATACTTAAGGCCGAACCAAAGTGTTCTAAAGCTGGAACATGACATCCTGATTCTTGTGCTCGATTCCCGAACTAATAAAGGCAAGCATGCCATGCGTCTTCTTTGCCACTCTATCAACTTGTGTGGCCCCTTTCGGGGAGCTATGAACTGAATCCCAAGATCCCTGTGTCCACAAATGCTGCTCAGGGTCCTGCCATTAACTGTATATTTTTCCTTAACATTTAATTTCCCAAAGTGGAGCACTTCACACTTAATGGATTAAAATTCACTTGCCATTTCTGCAATGGATCTGTATCCTTCTGTATCCTTTTATGACTTTCTACCCTAACTACCACTCTACCAATCATTCTATCGTCTAAAAACTTACTAACCCATCCATCTATCTTGTCACCTCAGTCATTTTATATATATACCACAACAGCAGAGGTCCCAGTACAGATCCCTGCAGAACACAATAGTCCTGGATCTGCAGCCTAAAAAGCACGTTTCCACCACCACCCTCTGCCTTCTCTGGGCAAGCCAGTTGTGAATCCAAGCAGCTAAGTGACCACGGACCCCATGGATCTTAATCTTCTGGATGATCCTACGGTGAAGCGCCTTGTTTTAAGCCTTGCTAACATCCATGTCAACAATATCCACCACTCTATCTTCAATGATCACATTAGTTACCTCCTCAAAAAATTCAATCAATTTAGTAAGACATGACCTGCCCTGCACAAAGCCATGCTGACTGTCCCTAATTGGGCCATGCTGTTCCAAATACAGATAAATACAATCCCTAAGAATTCTGTCCAATAGCTTCCCAATGAACGATGAGAGACTCTCTAGTCTATAGTTTCCTGGATTGACCCGATTTACCTTCTTGAACAGAAGAAGAACATTTAGCAACTTGCTCGTCCTCAGTACATCTCCAGTGGTTACCAAGGATACAAAGATATTGCTGAATGCCCCGACAATCTCCTCTCTCACCTCGCTCAAAATCCTTGAGTAGATACCATTGGGTCCTGAGGACTTATCCACCTTAATGCTCTTTCTTGATCTCAAAATGCTGTTATCGTATGAGCATGCTCCACACAAATCCCACTATCCTCCACACCCTTCGCCTGAGTGAATAGTGATGCACAGTACTCATTTCGGATCTTGCCCATATCCTCTGCTTCCGTACACAAGTTCCCTCCTTTATCCTGAATGATCCTACTTTCTCACTATTTATCCCCTTGTTTTTGATGTATGCACAGAATGCCTTGGGATTTCCTTCAACCCTCCTTGCCAAGGTCATTTCATCGCCCTTTCTTTTTCTGCTTTTTCTAATGTCGACCCTGTTCGATTTTAGTTTCCTAAACCTGACATATTTCTGTTTTTGTCCCTTTTGACTAACTTCACAACCTCCCCAATTATCCAAGGGTCTTTACCTCGCCATCTTTGTCCTTCCTCCTTCCTGATCCTAAACTCATAAGCAGGCCTTTAAACAATTCCCATATGGCAAATGTGACAGCTCCCCCCAATTAACACTCCCCAGCTCCTACCTAAAATTGATATAATTTACTCTCCCCCAAGGTCCTGACTTATCCTTCTTCATAGCAATCTTAAAATTGAAGGAGTTGTGATCACTATTTCCAAAATGCTTTCCCACACTTCTCACCAGTTACCTGACCAGGACAAAGTCCAGCATGGCCCATCTTCTATCCATATACTGTGTCAAGAAACTCTCTTGGATAGACTTAATTAAATTCTTAAGCTCACGGATTCTGTGACAGTCAAAGAGAAGCAGTGAATTTTTCTAACCTCATTTCCAACACCTGGCGCATAGCCTTGCATGGCTTGGATAGCACTTGTACATTTAAAACAAAAATGTAAGGATGATGTTCAGGTAAGGACATGGAATTTTGTCATGTGGTCATATTCTCTCTTGTTGGAGCTGATTGCTGCTTAGCACTTGTGTGGTGCAAATGTTACTTATCGTTTATCAGGCCAAGCCTGATCGTTGTGCAAGTCTCACTGTATTTTCTCATCGTTGATTTCACTGTTGGAAAAGTCATGAATTCTGCTGGACACCTGGACAATATTCAATGAACATTCATGTCTTCACTTTGGTTCAAATGAAGACATGACTTCAACCAGTGCAGGTATCCAGTGAATGCCACTGACTCAATTTTCTATTCGTCTGCTTCACACCACATTCAATCAGAAGTTGGCTTGGTGGAAATGACAGATTGCAGTTTCCTTCCTTTTCAAGCTCAGGATCTCTGATCGTATTTGTGGTAAATCCTGAATGAGGTTATGAGAAGTGTGAGCCTGACGAAAAGTAAACTGAGCCTTAGTGTGCAACTGTTTGACAGCACTGTCATCCAGATGTTGCATTACTTTGCTGATGATTGAGAATACATTGAGGCCATAATTGGTCAGCACAATTTGTCTGACTATTACATGATAGGTCATCTTTCTCTGAAATGTGAGTGTCGCAAGTGTTTAAAAATGTACTGGAAAACATTTACTGTTGGTGTGCTGACCTTGGGGCACATTGTTCCAATACAGTTTGTCGGATGCTGCCAGGTGCCATGGCATTTGCAGTATCCAGAACATTCAGTCTTGTCATTGCGTGAAATAACTTGAATTGCGTGTAAGTTAAGATCTGTGATGCCTCCTCAGGATGAGGGCAAGAAGATCATCCAGACTGATGCTCTGAATGGTTTCATCTGCCTCTTCACCTTTTGTTCGTAACATCTTGTAATAACTGCCATGTAGCCTGATGAGAAACTAAAGCTCATCTTGATTCATTTGCATTCGAAGGTGCCTATTTTTCACAAACAAAAGGACCCATCACTGAGTGGGAAGTATGGAGCATGTTATTGACATCAGTGGTGAGACAATGGTGGATCTTGACCAGAAAACCATTGTTATGTTGGTGAAATGCAAACAAAAATCTATATGATGTAAACTTTATTCTCAGCTAATCCCTTTCTCAAATGACAGCTTCTGATGTTGGTTCCTGGAAAGCCTCCATTGTTGGAGGACGAGAAGCCGTATCCACTTGAAGCAGCACAGGCTTCTGCGATGACTGTGGAAACCACTGCTTATGCCTTGCTTCAAGCATTGTCAAGGAATGATATTGACTATGCAACACCGATTGCGAGGTGGCCAACGATGCAACAGAACTATGGTGGTGGATTTCACTCGACGCAGGTAAATGCTTGAGATCACAAGAACAGGCATTCAGATATTTCCATTGATCATGTTACTAACTGGTGGTTGTTGCTGTTTGCAATCAAACTGGACACTGCATTTTCATCTGCAGGTTTGGTGCATTGGCACAAATTCCAGTTCTTCAGTGGTGTTAATCCTTGGTTAAATTCTGACATGCACTTTGCCTGTGCATCACTTTTCCTTTTGGCATTGTCCTTGAAAAGTGCCTGTTTCTGTAAACCTTCACTTGCTTGTCACAGGATCATTGAGGGACAGCATAATAGAGTGCTATGGCAATGGAACAGACCCTTCAGCAAATTGTATGTGCCCTCACAAGATGCAAGTCCCGAACTATTCTCATCACATTTCCCAGCACTCGACCCAGAGCCTTGTATGCCTTGGCATCGCAAATGCCCAATCACAGACTTGTTAAATGTTATCACGGTTTCTGCCTCTACCACCCACACAGTCGGTGCGTTCCACATTCTCACCACAGGTTGGGTGCAAAAACAAGTAAGTTTCCTCAAGAGATAGTAGGAACTTGCCAATGCTGGAGAATCTGAGAGAGCAAGGTGTCGAACTGGATGAACACAGCGGGCCGAGCAGCATCAGAGAAGCAAGAAAGCTGACGTTTCAGATCGAGACCCTTCTTCAAAACCCAGGGAGGAGAAGGGGATTCTGTAAAAAATAGTGAGAAGTTGGGAGGCAGACAGAAGATGGAGAAAGGAGAAGATAGGTGAACTGTCCCGTGCTGTCCACTCACTGTCCCCTGCTCCAGAATCATAGAATCAGAGAATTGTACAGAATTGAACAAGCACTTCATTCCATTGTGTCTGTAACCACTGAAGCCACACTAAGTTCACATTCGGCTCATGTTCTAGCAATAGGCCTATTGCCTTGAATGTTATTTCATTTTACGTGCTGTACCAACCCTTTTTCTTTCATGTGAAAAGATTATCCACCTCAACTGAAGTCCCAGATAATGAATTCCAACCCCCCAGCACCTTCTGGGTGTCTTTTCTTTCCTGAAATTCCTTCTGAGCTTTTAGCTTAAATGTATGTATCTCTTCCTCTACCACCACCGCCCCCCGACCGACCCCATTATGGACCTTCTTTTTACCTCGCCCCTACCCATATTAATCTAAACAATTTTTTCAGGACCTCCTTCAACCTTCTCTACTCGAAAGAAAACAATCCAACCTTATCCAGATAAAACAGTGATGCTAGAGACAATGGGAACTGCAGATGCTGGAGAATCCAAGAGAACAAAGTGTGGAGCTGGCTGGACACAGCAGGCCAAGCAGCATCTCGGGAGCACAAAAGCTGATGTTTCAGGCCTAGACCTTTAATCAGAGATCGGCAACAGTGATGCTGCCCGGCCTGCAGTGTTCCTCCAGCTCCACACTGTGTGATCTCAGACTCCAGCATTGGCAGTTATTGCTAACGCAAACTTATCCAGACTCTCCAAAGAGTTAAAATGCTTCACCCCCTCAGAACATCCTGATGAATGTCCTCCACACATGCTCAAATGCAAACACCTCCTTTCTATAATGGAGAGACCAGAACTGCACTGAGCACTTCAGCTGGGGCCTAACAAAAGTCCTGTACAGCTCTTGAGCCAGATGCTTTCTGAACTGTCCCTTTAAGCTGCCATTCCATGTTCAGGAATCTGTGGACAAGCACCCCAAGATCACACCATTCCTCTGATCTTCCTAGTGTCCTGGCATTTCTTTGAATGATTCCTTGCCTTGTTAGTTTGTCCAAATTGCCTTATTGATCAGGGTTAACATTCCATCTACCGTTGACCTGCCCATTTGACCAATCTGTAACTTTGGATTCAACTTGCTGTATTTTCCTGGACCCCCCGAGCTTTACCTTCTTTGCCACGCTCCCATTTGGGACCCTGTCCAAGTCTTTGCTGAAATCTATTTTCACTGCATCAACTCCCATCTGCACACTCTGTCACCTCTTTGAAAGAATCATCTAAGTTTGTGAGGCGTGACCTCCCTCTGACAAAGCTATGCTGACGGTCGCTGATCAGACCCCACTTCTTGAAATGGAAATTACGTCTGCCGTTCAGAATTTTCTCCAATATTTTCCTCTCTACTGATGTGATACTCACCGGTCAGTAATACTCTGCTTTTTGTTTGTCACGCATTTTGATAAGTGGAACTATGTTACCTGTTCTCCAGTCCTTTGGTACTTTTGAAAGCTCTGTATGAGGGCGAGTGGAATTTTTTCTCTCATCTCCCTGGGCATCGTGGCATACACCTCATCCAAACCTGGGATTTGTCCAATTTTAAATTCACCAAAACACCTAACATCTCCCCAGTCTCTGTTAATTCTGTCCGAGAATTGTGTGCTCCTTCTCACATGTAAAAGCTGATGTGAAATTCTCGTTTAACACCTGACATTGCCCTCCAGTTCAAACCGTTCATTTGCCTCTTCATCCCTAATGAGACCTGGTTTTCCCTGGGTTTTCTCTTTCCCTCTGAGACACTTGTAGAAGATTTTGAGATTCTCCCTCATCCTAATCTTGGTCACCAGTGTTCTGTTGCCCTGTATTTGTTCTCTGATTTGCTGTGACGAGATGCCCCTGCACACTATACATCATCATCATCATGGTGGTTTCTCGCAGATATGGATGACACTCTCCCACTCTCAGGCTGAATTGACCGCCGGCTGCACAGACCGATGCAGCTACCATCGGCTCTGTTGCACTCGGGGCAGAAGGCAGTCGTGGGAAGGGGTGAGGGAGGTGTTGGTGTGGCTGCATGGCTTCCGCTGCTTCCAAAGGCAAGCCGCAAAGTGTTTGATGCCTTCCCAGGTGCTCTTCAGGCTTTGGGCCGTCTTAGGCCGGCGATTCCCAGGTGTCTGCAGGAATGTCGCACTTCACCATTGAGGACTTGAGTTTATCACCGAGTGCTTCCTCTGCACATCTGGGTCTCGCCTGCTTTTTTGAAGCTGGGATGAGAACATGGGGAGAGTCTCGTGTCAGTCATACAGATGAAGTGTCCAGCCCATTGTAGCTGATCGAGGATGGTCAGTGCCTCAGTGCTGGGGATGTTGGCCTGGTTGACGTTAGTGCGTCCACAGGGGCTCTTGTTCCCTTGATGACTGTTATACACCTCCCTATTCCTTTTTATCTGGTCAAAGAACAAAGAAAATTACAGCACAGGAACAGGCGCTTCGGCCCTCCAAGCCTGCGCCAGATCCTATTGAAAGTAGCGTGTTGATGCATTTGTGTAATGATTGTGTTTTGTTTGAGTCCTAACATTCAAAGCAGTGTAAGAATGTCTTTGTGCAGCAGGCAAGGTGTCATGAGATTGAGCCTTCATGCACTTGCAAGATGTTGAAAATTTGCCATTATTTATTAAAACACTGATAAATTTCCATGATCAACATTTCTGTTACACTGCAATGATTATCCCGTGGCATGTAAAATCAGAAAGATTCGATAAAATGAGACTGGGTCATGCCCTAGTCTTGCGGAGTTGGGTCAGCATGCAGGGAGAATGTTTGCATTTCATGTATGTGGAAGTACTGAAATATTTCCATGAAACTAAAAGTCACTTTTCCCTTCATTGAAGGACACAATCATTGCCTTGGAAGCTTCATCATAATATGACATTGCATTTCTGAAGAGGGAAGAAGAAATCAACATGCAAATTCAATTCCATGGTTTTGGAAGTCCCATTGAGAACACGATTCATGTGCGCTGGCATAATGCTCTGACCGAGAAAGAATCGAAGGTGAGTTTGTAGTTTGGAAGATCGCAGCAATTTATGCATCAACTTCTTCATCAATAATGTTCCATTGCTTTCAAACTGCATTTTCCACTCTGCAAGATAATAACTGTTAGAACAAGCAACAGGATGGGTAGATGGGCTATGGGGAATGCAATGGCACAAAACCCAATCCATTCGACAACATATTTCAGATATGTCGACAAATTAAATATTCCAGCAGAGGGATAAAACAAGGAAGATGAGAGTGAGGAGGCAAGAGTTCTGATGACAAAAGAACACGAACTTAACTTGATCCATTTGAGCAAAAAAGCAGGCACACAAACAAATAATCAGCTAACAATGCACATGTGCAACGGAGGCTACAGGGGGACTAAGAATGCCGAATTGTTGTCATGCGTATTGCTGAAAGGGTGATTGAAACAGATTCTGTGGTAAATTTGAAGAAATACAGATAATGCATCTCAGGATGTTGGAGAAAGAACATTTATGGACTGAGGCAAATTGTATTGCCCTTTTCAGGAGTTATTTGGGTCAAAATGAATTCAAAGACTTTCTTCTGTGCTGAAAGCTTTAGTTTAGTTGCAGCTGGATCACAATTTCTGTTCCTGGTAGTATTTAGCAAACTGTTAAAAGTGAATGTCACTGCACAGAATTCCAAACATGACTCCAATCAGTAGAGAAAATATCCAAGGGGTATGATGAGTTGTATCCTCTCATGTTGAACAATGCAGCTACAGATACAATGGAGGCACTGATGATAATCTTCCAAGAATCCTTAGATCGTGGAAAATTCTCAGAGGATTGAAAGATTGTGAACATAACACCTTTATTACAAAGATACTTCAATAAAATAGTGAGCAAGTATTGCCAATTTAGGTCAACCTGGGAAGATGTTCATGCCGGCAATGAAAGATGAAATAACAGGGTACTGAGTGTGCTATAACATCCTACAGAGTTAACATCCTTTCAGAAAGGGGAAATAATACTTGACAAACTTGCTACAGTGCTTTGAGAAGGAAACAAACATTACTGACGAAGGACCACCAGTTGATGTCGTACATTGAGATTTCAACAAAGCATTTGATAAGGTACAGCTCATAAGGTGTCTCAAAAGAAAAGAGCCCACGTGTTCAAGCGTAGTATGTTAGGATGGACAGAGGACTGCATCGTACATAGAAGTAGAGTCGTAGCAGCAAGATGGTAACTGACAAGTCATGTACGGCCACAGAGCGAATGCCGCGGATGCCATACACCTCATGTTGACTGGGTTGATTTCGGAAATGGCGGCGGGGATTGCCATGCTTAGGAAAGCTGGGCGGGCTGGGACGACATTCATTGGAGTTTATAAGATTGAAACAAATCTTATTTTTTCAACATTTAAGATGCTTAAGAGGCTTGATAGTGTATATCCGTAGAGATTACTCCCATTGTGAAAGATTTTACGACCAGAGGCCACATTTTCAAATTGGTTGCCTATTAATTTAGGGGAAGAATTACTTCTTTCAGGTTGTAGCAATCTATTGAACACTTTGGCAGAGAAGGTTTTAGAGGTAATGCCATTAATTATATGCTCGGCTGAGATGGCCAGGTTAATTGTTAAATCAAGGAACAACGACAATGAGAAAAGGGTAGTCTTTACAGCGGAAGATACTTCAAGGATCCCCTTATTACTAAAGAATACAGGGAGGAATTAAACACATCACTACCACACCATCACTACCATGAGAGAAGTTGTAGTAGACAATCTAATGGAGTAAAAGCAGATTAGACTCTTTGCCGTGATGGTTTACTTTCTAAGATTCTGAACAATGAGCTTCAGAGTCGGTGTATGCATTGATTGTAATTTCCCAAAAAGTTTTAGATTCGAGAGTAGCATCTGAGGGCTGGAAAAATGCTGATGTGACATTCCTATTTAAAAAGGAGAGAGGCAAAAAGAAGATAACTACAACCGAACCAGCCTAACATCTATTGTTGGAAATATGTGGTGATCAACTGTGAAGAAAATAATAGCAGGACATTTGGAAAATCAGAATCTAATCAAACAGAATCACCACAGCCTGCTGAAAGAGAAATTATGTCTGGCTAATTTGTTTTGGTTTTTGGAGGAAGTTTTGGAAGGAGAATTAATAGAGGAAAACCAGTAAATGTGTTGTGTTTGGACTTGGAGAAAGCATTTGAGAATGTACTCAAAAGTAATAAGCTGAGAGCTGAGGTTTTGAAGGTAGTATATTGCGATGGTTCAGTATGCTTTGCATGTTCTGGAAGGAGAGATCACATCTCGAGTGAAATGCACCAAATGAATATATATTTTGGGGAACTTGGTGGCAATGTGGCAAGTCAGCGCAGAGGGTAAGAGGTGCCATTTGCTTGCTTTTTTTTGCCTGATAGTTCGTAAGCAGTTTTTGTTGAGACAGGGTGAATTGAAGCCAGAATCAGGGACCGAGAGGGTGAACCAGGTTCATTGGTTGGTGATCGCTACTGGTTTAAGAATCTATTATCGGTAGCTTTCAGATTGAAAGTAAATCGGAGAAATATTTACAGGCTACAAACTAAAAGACCAGAATGTTTTCAAATCAAATTAAGATCCAAGTAATTGAAATGGAGATGCCAGGCCAGATGATGATTTATTCCTACATGACGGGGGAGTGGTCAGACCCCATACTCCAGCTCAGGGTTGATGAACTGGAATCTCAGTTTTGACCAATCAACAAATCATGTGGGGCAGAGTTACCAGGGAATGCTGTGCTTCAGGAGTCAGTCACACACCTTAGATTAACTAGCTGAAACTCGGTCAGTGGCCAGAGACGTGAGAGTGTGACAAAGAACAGGACAGGTGGAAGGATCCAGGATGTAGTGCAGAAGGAACCTTGGCCTTTGATCTTATCTAACAGGTTTGAGATTCTTTCTTCCTGTGTGGATGAGAGTGCAGGGTATAGGGAAGATGAGTAAACTGACTGTAGCACTGTGGTACAGGGGGGACATTCAGGAGGGGATAAAAAGTGAAATGTAGTTATAATCAGAGGTAGTGTAGTTTGGGGAATGAACACTGTTCGTTGTGACTAGGATCGAGAGTCTCGAAAGTAGTGTTGCCTGCCTGGTGCCCAGGTTCAGGATATTCCATCTCGGCTACAAAGGAACTTGAAGTGGGAGGAGTAGAAATCCAGCTTTTGTGGTCCACACAGGTACCATTGATATGGAAGAAAGAGGAAAGAGGTTCTGCTGAGGGATTATGAGCACTGAGGTGCTGAATGAGAAAGCAGAACCAGAATGGTAATAATCTCTGGATTATTATCTGAGCAATTTGGCACGGTGTGAGCATCATTATAGATGCAAATGCATTGTTCAAATGGTGGCATGGCAGAAATGTGTTTGAATTCATGGGACATTGGCATCGGTATGGGGAAGGAGGGAGTCGTTCTGTTGTTATAGGCTCGACGAGAATCATTTTGGGACAAGTATCCTGGCAAAATACAGAGCTCGGTCTTGGGGTAGGGCGTTAAAATAAAAAGTGTGGAGCGGGTGAGCTCAGTTGCATGGAAAATTGTGGAAAGAGTTAGAAGCTGGTAAGTGCTCAGCAAAGTTTCCAGAGCAAGTAATAGGACAAAAAGTATCGAAATGGTCAGGAATCTCACTTCAGCTGCAGCAGATAAGAAAGGTGGCTGTAAATGCCAGACTGAAGATCTTGTATTGAATTGCAGGGAGTGTATGAAACAAAGTGAATGAGTTTGTGGAGCAGATTGAAATTGACAGATACATCACTCTGGGTATCACAGAGAGGTGGTTGTTAGGGGATAAGTGTTGGGAACGAAATATCCAATGATTCATGTCCGATAGAAAGAACAGGCAAGTGGACAGAGATAACAAAGCGTGGAGCTGGATGAGCACAACAGGCCAAGAAGCATCTCAGGAGCGTAAAAGCTGACGTTTCGTGCCGAGACCCTTCTACTTCTGTGTGTTCGTCCTGCTGTGTTCATCCAGCTCCACACTTTGTTATCTTGGATTCTGAAGCATCTGCAGTTCCCATTATCTCCGATACAAATGGACAGAGATGCCAGGGTTGGCTTGTCAGTAAGAAATGAGGTCGCGCTGAAGGAACCACAGCTCTTGTGCTTGTTTATTAATGACTTGGAGGAAAGAGGTGCATGTGCTGTGGCTAAATTTGTAGATGACTGAAAAAATATTTAGAAAGACAAGGCATGGCACAGAAACAGAGATTTACCAGGATGTGACTTGGATCGGAATGTATTAGCTGTAAGGTGGGTTTGGTGGAAATGTTGTGTCATGATAAATGTAATGAGATCAACCATGATCTCAGCGAATGATGGAGGAAATTCAATGGGCCAAATGACTTTTTTTCTGAGTCTTCTTGTTTGACAATGCATTCATGAAGGCGTTTTTTTTTCTCTCTTGGATAAGATTTGAAAATGAAATGTATACACTTCCTTTTCATCTGGGAATAAATAACTGTTCTGAACGATTTCCATTGACGAATAGCAATCTGACAAGCATCACAATGTAAAGAGATTTTTAGCTTCTTTTTAATTGTAAATGTATTCTTTGGAATTAATTCGGCATATATTATTTACGTCTCAGGAAGTATGTTCATCACTGCATCTCAAAAAGTGGTGTGTTGTGTGACAACAGCTTTTTAAAGATCACTTCAATGGTTGTAACACGCATTAAATTACACTGTTGGCCAATCTGTCCATGATTATTTCATTATCTTATGTTTCAAACAGACAAGGAAATATTGGTGATGCAATGAAGAGTTTGATTCTCAAATATAATTGTTGTGAAAGCTTCCGCTTGGAAGAAAGATTCACATCAAGTTGACTGGTCAAGTAAATGGGACACTGACTGTGAGTACTTTGAATGTTCGAGTTATTCCTAAAATGAAAGTTATGACCTTGATGATTTCTCTTTCATGCAGATATGAAGAGACTATTTTAAAATATCCTCTAGGTTAGTGGTTCAGGCATAAAAGTGCAATATGTATATTTAAGTATATACATGTACATGCGTAATCTGAAAAGATAATGAGTATAAATCACTTGTTACAAGGTGAGAATGAGTTATCCAGATAGTAAGAACTGCCAATGTTGGTGTCTGAGATAACACATTGTGGAGCTGGAGGAACACAGCAGGGCAGGCAGCATCAGAGGCTGAGGAAAGGTGAGGTTTTGGGTCAGGACCCTTCCTGAGAAATGGAGGGTGGAAGGGAGCTCAGAAACAAACAGTGTGGAGGGGGAGGAGGTGCTGGGGAAGGTAGGTGGGATGGTGATAAGTGAGTACTATCCAGATTGGAACAGATTTCCCCCAGCGGGTATTGAATATGAATTCCAAATCACTCTCAAAATCTTAGTGACTGTTAACATTCATGTTTTTTGTCTGTGTGTTTCAGTAATTGCATGACAGTTTGAATGGTTCTTTGAGAGTGAGGAACCTATGGACTCTCACACACCAAGATGGAATTTAGTTCAAAGAGTGACTTCAAAATAGTTGCTTGCTTCTAAAATCTTGACCATTTTTGCTGTCCAGTTGAATGAATTTAGCTTCATACTGCTTCAACAGGAATTAGTGTTTAATAGGAACATATTTGTGAAACTTACAGTTCCGTAAGTTTTAGCATAAACTGGTGCAGCCTTTCGGTGCTTGCAAAAAGGCTCACCTCTCCGTTAATACCGAAGGAAAATTGGAGTTTAAAAGTAAGTTCACCCGCTGTCAGGGAATGAAATGATAATGTTGACTCAAATAGAATTTTTAAGAAAGTAATATATTTGTGAAACACTAAACTCCAATTAAAATTTGGATCTGCTTGTTTTACACATGGTTGGATATTGGATTCATTTTAAATGAGGGTGAAGATCACTTTAAATCCAGCATATTTGTGAAGAAAAGAAATAGCATGTCAAATAAAATTAACTGCATGACTCTACATAGCCCTATATGTAGAATTTCGTTCTGAACTATGAGACAGTTATGATCCCGTACTCCCTCAGTGCTCATGGCAAGAGTAAGACTCCTGTTTGACGTGCTATGCACTGCATGGAATGGTGGCGACATCAGATTCATTGATGCTTGAGAATCAAAAGAATATGACGATAAGATTTAAAATCAAAATCTCATTGAACACTTCAAGGAATGTATTACAGGAAGGTGGGGAAAGCATGTATGACTAATAGAAGGTGGTGGCACAGATCAAGTAGACCTGTGTGCTAAAACTTATGACAAATTTCACATTGAATGGAACAGTTTAAACAGGCTGGAGGAAGCAGACATGCCAGCTCAAACTTGTTGAATTTGTGCATTCTGTTCGTAAACATCAGCAAAATTGTGGGAAACATGTTTATTCTTTCTCTTTTATTGCACAGAACCATACAATTAGACTGTTTTGATGAGGAACTTAAAGATTACGAGTCCCGTCCGTTTGACTCAGAGTTTGGTACCATAGGTTGGTACGATCTTCGTTGGAGAAGGAAAAGGGATGTTCCAGATACAGAAAATAGTCAAACCATTTACTACAAAGTCCGTTTCTGGTTAGTATTAATTAATGCAGTTCACATTTTTAGATCGATATGATTGCACAATGGAGTCAATAAGAAAATTCCATCTGATATTCCACAAATTTTAAGTGGATATTAAAGCCGCTGATTTCTTTTTCATGCTGTCTGCTGCTTTTAAGAATGGTTGTCTTACTGTCGAAATGTTTAGCTTTGACTCCATGGCTTCTTCCATTAGCTCACATTGAAACACATGTTTCTTAAGCCAAAAATGTACGTTTACCCGGTGTAGCTCGACCAACCTTCCCCTGTGGTCGTTCCCCTGAAATCCCCTGCGGTCGCTCCCCTGAAAAACAAGTATACCGTTTTGGATACTGTTCCGGGGGATGACTTACCAGGGGCATGCAGTAGGGTGCAGGTCTCTGGCACAGAGTCTGTCCCTCTTGCACAGAAGGGAAGCGGGGATAGGAAGAGAGTGATAGTCATTGGGGACTCAATAGTTGGAGGGACTGACAGAAGATTTGCCGGGAACGAAAGAGACTGACGATTGGGGTGTTGCCGACCAGGAGCCAGGGTCCGTGATGTCTCGGATAGTGTGTTTAGGGTCCTGAGGGGAGAGGGTGACCAGCCCCAAGTTGTGGTCCACGTAGGCACCAGCGACGTAGGTAGAAAGAGGGATAGGGATGCCAGGCAGGATTTGAGGGAGCTAGGGTGGAAGCTGAGAGCTGGAACAAAGAGCGTGGCCATCTCTGTTTGTCACCCGTACCACGTGATAGCGAGGCAAAGAACAGGGAGAGATTTCAGCTGAAGACGTGGCTGCAGGGATGGTGCAGGTGGGAGGGCTTCAGGTACATGGACAATTGGGGCTCATTCTGGGGAAGGTGGGACCTGGACAAACAGGACGGTCTCCACTTGAACCAGAGGGGCACAAATATCCTGGGTGGAAAATTGGCTAGTGCCATTCGGGTGGATTTAAACGAGCTCAGAAGGGGGATGGGAAACTGAGGTGTAGTCCTAGTACACAGGAGGATGAGCGTAGGGAGGACATGGTCAGGACCTCACTGTCACAGGAGTGTGCTGGCAGACAGCAAGCTGGATTGAAGTGTGACGACTTTAATGCCGGGAGTATCCGGAATAAGTTCGGTGAGGTTGCAGCTTGGATAGGTACCTGGGACTTCGATGTTGTGGCCATTTCGGAGACATGGATAGAGCAGAGTCAGGAATGGATGTTGCAGGTTCCAGGGTTTAGATCTTTGATTAAGGTCTGGGAAGGTGGTAAAAGAGGGGGAGGTGTGGCTTTGTTGGTCAAGGACAGTATAACGGCGGCTGAAAGAACCTTTGAGGACTCGTCTACCGAGGTGGTATGGGCTGAGGTTGCCAAGGAAGGTTTGTCGACTGAGTCAGTATGGGTGGAAGTTCGGAACAGCAAGGCAGCAGTCACCTCACTGGGAGTTTTCTACGGCCCCCAAATAGCAGTTGAGAGATCAAAGAACTCATTGGCCGGCAGATAGTTGAAAAGTGCAAACATAGCAGGGTTGTTGTTCAGGGTGACTTCAACTTTTCCAATATGGATTGAAACCTCCTGAGTGCAGATGGTTTGGATGGTGCCGTTTTTGTCAGGTGTGTTCAGGAGGGTTTCCTTACTCAGTACGTGGACAGGCCGACGAGGCGGGAGGCCATTTTGGATTTGGTGCTCGGCAATGAGCCAGGACAGGTGTCAGATATCGTGGTGGGAGAGCACTTTGGCGACAGTGACTACAACAGCCTCACATTTACCATAGCCATGGAAAGGGAATGGAGCAGTTACCAGGGGAAGATATTTAACTGGGGAAAAGGAAACTATGATGCTATCAGACAGGAGTTGGGAAGTACAGATTGGGAGCAATTGTTCCACAGAAAGGGCACAGCAGACATGTGGAGCTGTTCAAGGAGCAGTTGTTGCGAGTGATGTATGAATTTGTTCCTCTGAGACAGGTAAGAAGGGGTAAGATTAAGGAGCCTTGGATGACGGGTGCAGAGGTGCTTCTTGTCAAAAAGAAAAAGGCAGCGTACGTAAGGTGGAGTAAGTGAGGGTCTAGCACAGCTTTAGAGTATTACAGGCCCTGCTCGGAAGGAGCTCAAAAGATATTGCCTGTACAATTGTTACCTGTTACAACCTTTGCGTCCACGCTTGCTCATTCAATGGTGTCAAGATGCCAGCAGTGAGTGTACCTTCTCCATCCCCTAATGCCGTCAGCTCACACAAGACATAGTCCTTACTTAAAATCTTCTGATCAAACAAAGTTCATTGTTTTGGACATTTTAGTTACCTGTCATGAAACGAAAACTGATTCTGACTGGCGTGAACTGCAGTGCAAATGAATATAATCTGCGAAACGAGATTCCTTATGGGCTTGCATCCGCTAGAAATGATTGCTTTTCAAAGACGTTGCATACATACATTTATTTCTCCTATCACCTTAGATTATATTTTTGTTTGTGCGTGTTGTGTGGGCTTCCAGTCAGGCCCATAAACACAGGTTGATGCAGTCACTGTTATAACACAGTATTGAAGGAGAATTTGTGATCTTTGGAGTTTCATTCCAGTGTATGAAGGAGTGCATCATCAAACCACTCCAGATCTCTACTGGTGACTATATTGTTGCAAGTTTTCAAGTGTTACCGATGGTCACATAAAATATGGCCTTTTTGTTGTTGCGCTGTTCATCTTAACTGCACCATATCTAGTATTTAGGCTTGGAAACAATTTCTATTTTTTTGATTTACTTATTCAAAATCATTTATGATTGTTGTCATGATATCTACGATATGTTATTTTGATTGGACATAGAGGATTGGATCTGTCTTACCCCAACTATTAATGGAAATAATGTATGCGCTTATAAAACCCCTTCTGGGCAAGGTAGTTGCTCAGTGGTTAGAGCTGCTCATGCACTGGGGAGCCAATTGAGATTCCAGTCTTGGGTAACGATCTGTGTGGAATTGACATGTCCTCCCCGCGTCTGCGAGGGGCTTCTGCCAGGTGCTGCAGTTTCCTCCCATTGTTCAAAGATGTGCAGGTCCTTATATGTGATTTGTGAAGCATTTCTTAAATGTTTCAATCCTGCCAGCATCCAGTGCCTTGGACAAAATAACTGGAGGTGAATAAAAGATACTGTGCCTTTTGACACCATTTCCTGCTGGATTTTCATCAATCCTGCTTTATATCGGTGACAACTTCCATGACCTTTTTTGATGCTCTGTCTGAATTGACAGTCTAGTTCCAAATATTTGTTGTGTAGTATTACAAGGTCTCTGTTACAGCATACCCATGAATGCCCACTTCAAAAGATACTTCCATATCATAGAATCCCTACAGTGTGGAAACAAGCCCCTTTTGACCCAACAAGTCCACAGCCACCCTCCAAAGAGCATCTCACCCTGACTCATTCCCCGACCCTTTCCTCAGTAACCCTACATTTCCCATGACTAACACACCTAATCTACACATCCCGAAACACAATGGGCAAGTTTGGCATGGCCCATACAACTAGCCTGCACATCTTTGGACAGTGGGAGGAAACCAGAGCACCCAGCAGGAACCCATGCAGGCATGGGCAGAATGTACAAACTCTGCACAGAAAATCACGCAACGGTGGGATCGAACCTGGGTCCCTGGCGCTGTGAGTCAGCAGTGCTAACCACTGAGCCACCGTGCTGCCCTTGGAGTTAGACAGAGCTTGCTTGTTCTTGGGTGGCCTCAAACTGCCAACCTCCACTTAGTGGCAAAAGTGCTGACCAACTGCACTCATCTTCACTGGTTTTTGCTTTGTATCATTGAATTCAATCCTTCAAACTCTATGATAAATATTTAACTTTCCATTGATATGTGAACCTTGTTTTTAGTACACAGTATTGGTTTATTATGTTTCATTGGTACATCATGAATACTGTATGTATATGCAAATGGGCAAGTTGGTAATGATGCAGTCCGCAGACCTGGAGGATAATAACACTGTCCTTCAATCGCCCACGATGCCCTCTGCAAATTGGTAGAAAACAAAAATTTCTATAAAATTCATCTCTCCTCCCGTCAGTCGATCAAAATTAATTCAGAATTTTGTACAGGCCAATAACTGTAAGATTACACGGGCCTAAACAAATCTACTGGCTCATATTAGTTAAGTAAAGTGAAAGGGCAACAATAGAGGCAGTAGGAACTGCAGATGCTGGAGAATCTGAGATAAGAAGGTGTAAAGCTGGATGAACACAGCAGGTCAAGCAGTATCATCCAGCTCTACACCTTGTTATCTCAGATTCTCCAGCGCCAATTTTCTGAAGTAGGGTCTCGTCCCGAAACATCAGCTTTCTTGCTCCTCTGATGCTGCTTGGCCTGCTGTGTTCATCCAGCTCTCCACCTTGGGCAACAATAGAGTATGCTTTAAGTCACTA
Organism: Stegostoma tigrinum; assembly: GCF_030684315.1. Lineage (NCBI taxonomy): Eukaryota > Metazoa > Chordata > Chondrichthyes > Orectolobiformes > Stegostomatidae > Stegostoma > Stegostoma tigrinum. The sequence continues at coordinate 1,778,513 of NW_026728483.1, read as the reverse complement.
GATATGTTACGTGGGTTTGTCTTCCTTAGGGTGGAGTTAGTGGAACCGAAAAAGATGTCTCCCTCACAGCGTTTGTGACAAAAGAGTTGCATTGTTCCTTGGCGGCCTTTCAACAGAAGAATATTCAGAGATTTCACGAGTGGTAAGAATGTCACTTCTTTTACTTCTCTTTATCTCACTTTTTCCAAAATTGGAAAATAGATTTTAGAAATAACATCGAGCTGATGAAGTGTGAAAACAAGAATAATTCCAAGCAGTGGTGGGAGTTGGTCAGTGAGGTGGGAGGAGTGGATAGGTGGGAGAGAAGGCGGACAGGTCATGGAGGCGGGGATGAGTGGAGGAACTCGTCTTGGGATGAGGCTGACGGGTGGGGAGATTTTGAGGGTGGCAAAGTCCATATTGAGGCCATTGAGTTGGAAGCTCCCGAGGCGGAATATGAGGTGCTGCTCCTCTAGTTTCTGGGTGGTGTGATTGTGACACTGGAAGAGGCCCAGGATGGACATGTCGTCCACGGAGTGGGAGGGGGAGTTGAAGTGATGCAATGATTTGGATATGAAAATAGGTGTGGTTAGTAAGTTTCCCAATGATTGAAGGTGTAGTAGCCAGCCAAGAAGGTCACCTCAGAATGCAATGGGACATTGACAAGGGCCAATAAACTGAGGAGTGGCAGATGGAGTTGAAGTTAGACAAATGTGAGGTGCTACATTTTGGAAAGGCAAATCAGGGCAGCACGTATACACTGAAGGTTGTGGGGAGTGTTGCTAAATAAAGAGACACTGGAGTGCAGTTTCGTAGTTCCATCAAAGTACAGCCACCGGTAGAAAGGATATGAAGGAGACATTTGGTGTGCTCGCCTTTATCGGTCAGTGAATTTAGAATAGGAGTTAGGAGATCACTTAGCATCCATGTAGGACGTTGGTTCAGCTGCTTTTGGAATACTGCAATCGCTTTTGGTCTCCTTGCGAGAGGAAGGATGTCGGCGCAACATTGAGGGCCGAAGGGCCTGTTCTGCGCTGTATTGTTGTATGTTGTAAACTTGAAAGGGTTCAGAGAAGATCTACAAGGATGTTACCAGCATCGGAGGTTGGAGGTATACCGTGGGCTTGAACAGGCAGCGATTACTTGGAACTTTGGAGTTCAGGGCTGACCATATAGAAGTTTATACAATTACGAGGGACGTGGATAGAGCGAACAGCCAAGATCTTTTCCCCGGGTTGCTGGAATCCAAAACTGGAGAGAATAGGTTGAAAATGAGAGCGGGAAGATTTGAAATGGACCGGATTTTTTTCATAGTGGTGCATGTATGGAATGAGCTGCCAGAGGAAGTGGTGGAGGCTTGTACGTTTAAAAGGCATGTGGATGGGTATATGAATAGGATGGGTTGAGAGGAATATGGGCCAAATGCTGGCAAATGGGACTAAATTAATTTAGGATATCCGGTCAACATAGACAAATTGGGCCAAAGGATCTGTTTCCCTACTGTACATCTCTCTGACTCGAAGTGTCTTTTTTCTGAACCACGTGGCCCATAATTAGAAAAACTTGAATCAGGATTTGGGAATGTGACAATTCTAATTGGATCTGTTTGATGAAATTAACTCTGTAGGTAATGGTGGTTGAATTATGATTTATAAAATTTGAGTTTATTGCAGCATCTTATAGATTAGAGGAGACACATGTAATCAAAATTGAAAATCAAAACTTGGTAAAATTTTGCATTGGAAATACATGACCAGCCATTGGAGGAGATTCATGATCATTGCATTCAAGTGAGAACAACAAATGCGATTCAGTGACTCAGTGAAATGGGATGCAGTGACTGAGATAAATGGGATGCAGTGACTGAGGTAAATGGGATGCAGTGACTGAGGTAAATGGGATGCAGTGACTGAGGTAAATGGGATGCAGTGACTGAGTGAAATGGGATGCAGTGACTGAGATAAATGGGATGCAGTGACTGAGATAAATGGGATGCAGTGGCTGAGGGTAATGGGATGCAGTGACAGATGGAAATTGAATGCAGTGAGAGAGTGAAATTGGATGCACTGACAGATGGAAATGGGATGTAGTGACTGAGAGAAATGGGATACAGTGACTGAGGGAAATGGGATGCAGTGACTGAGTGAAATGGGACGCAGTGACTGAGGGAAATGGGATGCAGTGACTGAGGAAATGGGATGCAGTACCTGACGGAACTTGAATGCAGCATCAGATGAGAAAAGGGATGCAGTGACTGTGTGAAATGGGATGCAGTGACTGGGTGAAATAGGATGCAGTGAATGAGTGAAGTGAGATGCAGTGACTGATGGAAAGGAGATGCAGTGACTGAGTGAAATGTGATGCAGTGACTGAGTGAAATGTGATGCAGTGACTTTTGGAAATGGGATGCAGTGAGTGATGGAAATGGGAGGCAGTGATTGAATGAAATGGGTGCAAGTGACCGTGGAGATGGGATGCAGTGACTTGGGGAAAGGAGATGCAGTGACTGTGGAAACGGGATGCTGTGACTGAGGGTAACGGGTTGAGGCGGCTAAGTGAAATGGGACGCCGTGTCTCTGTGAAATGTGATGCGGAGACTGTGGGGAAATGGATGCAGTGACTGAATGAAATGGGATGCGTTGACTGATGGAAAGGAGATGCCGTCACTGTGGGAAGTGGCATGCAGTGACTGAGTGAAATGGGAAGCTGTGAATGAGTGAAATGGGATGCCGTGACTGATGGAAATGGGATGCAGTGACTGATGGAAATGGGATGCAGTGACTGATGGAAATGGGATGCAGTGACTGAATGAAATGAGATGCAGTGACTGAGGGAAATGAGATGCACTGATATCGGGAAATTGGATGCACTGGGTGAGTGACATGTGATGCAGTCACTGAGTGAAATGGGATGCACTGGCTGAGAGAAATGGGATGCAGTGACTGAGGGAAATGGGATGCAGTCACTGAAGGAAATGGGATGCAGTGACTGAGGGAAATGGGATGCAGTGACTGAGTGAAATGGGAAGCTGTGAATGAGTGAAATGGGAAGCTGTGAATGAGTGAAAGGGGATTTTGTGACTGAGTTAAAGGAGATGCTGTGACTGAGGGAAATGGGATGCACTGTCTCAGTTCAATGAGATTCACTGTCTCAGTTAAATGGGATGCAGTGACTGAGTGAAATGCGATGCAGTGACTGTGGGAAATGGGTTGCAGTGACTGCAGGAAAGGATTGCAGTGACACTGGGAAAAGGGAGGCAGTGACTGAGGGAAATGGGATGCAGTGACTGAGTGAAAGGGGCTGCTGTGACTGAGTGAAATGGGATGCAATGACTGAGGGAAATGGGAGGTAGTGACTGAGGGTAATGGGACGCAGAGACTGAGTGAAATAGGATGCACTGTCTCAGTTGAATAGGATTCACTGTCTCCGTTAAATAGCATGTAGTGACTGAGTCAAATGAAATGCTGTGACTGAGTGAAATGGGAAGCAGTGGCTGAATGAAATGGGATGCAGTGGCTGAGTGAAATGGGATGCAGTGACTGAGGGAAATGGGATGCGCTGACTGAGTGAAATGGGATGCTGTGACTGAGGGAAAGGAGACGCAGTGACTGTGGGAAATGGGTTGCAGTGACTGAGGAAAATGGGAGGCAGTGATTGAGTGAAATGGGATGCAGTCACTGAGTGAAATGTGATGCAGTGGCTGAGTGAAATGGGATGCAGTGACTGAGGGAAATGGCATGTGCTGACTGAGGGAAATGGGATGCAGTGACTGACTGATATGGGATGCAGTGGCTGAGTGAAATGGGATGCAGTGGCTGAGTGAAATGGGATGCAGTGGCTGAGTGAAATGGGATGCAGTGACTGAGGGAAATGAGATGCATTGACTGAGGGAAATGAGATGCATTGACTGAGGGAAATGAGATGCATTGACTGAGGGAAATGAGATGCATTGACTGAGGGAAATGAGATGCATTGACTGAGGGAAATGAGATGCATTGACTGAGGGAAATGAGATGCATTGACTGAGGGAAATGACATGCAGTGACTGAGGGAAATGACATGCAGTGACTGAGGGAAAAGAGATGAAGTGACTGTGGGAAATGGAATGCTGTGACTGAGGGTAATGGGATGCACCGTCTCAGTTCAATGAGATTCACTGTCTCAGTTAAATGGGATTCAGTGACTGAGGGAAATGGGATGCGCTGACTGAGTGAAATGGGATGCGCTGACTGAGTGAAATGGGATGCAGTGACTGAGGGAAATGGGATGCAGTGACTGAGGGAAATGGGATGCAGTGACTGAGGGAAATGGGATGCAGTGACTGAGGGAAATGGGATGCAGTGAGTGATGGAAATGGGAGGCAGTGATTGAGTGAAATGGGATGCAGTGACTGAGTGATGTGGGATGCAGTGGCTGAGTGAAATGGGATGCAGTGGCTGAGTGAAATGGGATGCAGTGGCTGAGTGAAATGGGATGCAGTACCTGACGGAACTTGAATGAAGCGTCAGATGACAAACGGGACGCAGTGACTGTGTGAAATGGGATGCAGTGACTGCGTGAAATAGGATGCAGTGACAGAGTGAAATGTGCTGCCGTGACTGCGTGAAATGTGATGCCGTGACTGCGTGAAATGTGATGCCGTGACTGCGTGAAGTGTGATGCAGTGACTGCGTGAAATGTGATGCAGTGACTGCGTGAAATGTGATGCAGTGACTGCGTGAAATGTGATGCAGTGTCTGCGTGAAATGGGATGCAGTGACTGTGGGAAATGGGATGCAGTGACTGTGTGAAATGTGATGCTGTGAATGAGTGAAGTGAGGTGCAGTGACTGATGGAGATTGAATGCAGTGTCTGATGCAAATGGGATGCACTGACTGAGTGAAATGGGGTGCACTGACTGAGGGAAATGGGATGCAGTGACTGAGGGAAATGGGATGCTGTGACTGAGGGAAATGGGATGCAGTGACTGAGGGAAATGGGATGCAGTGACTGAGGGAAATGGGATGCAGTGACTGAGGGAAATGGGATGCAGTGACTGAGGGAAATGGGATGCAGTGACTTTTGGAAATGGGATGCAGTGAGTGATGGAAATGGGAGGCAGTGATTGAATGAAATGGGTGCAAGTGACCGTGGAGATGGGATGCAGTGACTTGGGGAAAGGAGATGCAGTGACTGTGGAAACAGGATGCTGTGACTGAGGGTAACGGGTTGAGGTGGCTAAGTGAAATGGGACGCCGTGTCTCTGTGAAATGTGATGCGGAGACTGTGGGGAAATGGATGCAGTGACTGAATGAAATGGGATGCAGTGACTGAGTGAAATGTGATGCGTTGACTGATGGAAAGGAGATGCAGTCACTGTGGGAAATGGCATGCAGTGACTGAGTGAAATGGGAAGCTGTGAATGAGTGAAATGGGAAGCTGTGAATGAGTGAAAGGGGATTTTGTGACTGAGTTAAAGGAGATGCTGTGACTGAGGGAAACGGGATGCACTGTCTCAGTTCAATGAGATTCACTGTCTCAGTTAAATGGGATGCAGTGACTGAGTGAAATGCGATGCAGTGACTGTGGGAAATGGGTTGCAGTGACTGCAGGAAAGGATTGCAGTGACACTGGGAAAAGGGAGGCAGTGACTGAGGGAAATGGGATGCAGTGACTGAGTGAAAGGGGCTGCTGTGACTGAGTGAAATGGGATGCAATGACTGAGGGAAATGGGATGCAGTGATTGAGTGAAATGTGATGCAGTGACTGAGTGAAATGGGAGGTAGTGACTGACTGAATTTGGGAGGGAGTGCCTGAGTGAAATGGGATGCAGTGACTAGGGGTAATGGGACGCAGTGACTGAGTGAAATGGGATGCACTGTCTCAGTTGAATAGGATTCACTGTCTCCGTTAAATAGCATGCAGTGGCTGAGTGAAATGGGATGCAGTGGCTGAGTGAAATGGGATGCAATGGCTGAGTGAAATGGGATGCAGCGACTGAGGGAAATGGGATGCGCTGACTGAGTGAAATGGGTTGCTGTGACTGAGGGAAAGGAGACGCAGTGACTGTGGGAAATGGGTTGCAGTCACTGAGTGAAATGTGATGCAGTGACTGAGTGAAATGGGATGCAGTGACTGAGTGAAATGGGATTCAGGGACCGACGGTCATGGGATGCAGTGACTGATGGAAATGGGATGCAGTGGCTGAGTGAAATGGGATGCAGTGACTGAGTGAAATGGGATGCAGTGGCTGAGTGAAATGGGATGCAGTGACTGAGTGAAATGGGATGCAGTGACTGAGTGAAATGGGATGCAGTGGCTGAGTGAAATGGGATGCAGTGGCTGAGTGAAATGGAATGCTGTGACTGAGGGAAAAGAGATGCATTGACTGAGGGAAATGAGATGCATTGACTGCGGGTAATGGGATGCACCGTCTCAGTTCAATGAGATTCACTGTCTCAGTTAAATGGGATTCAGTGACTGAGGGAAATGGGATGCGCTGACTGAGTGAAATGGGATGCGGTGACTGAGGGAAAGGAGACGCAGTGACTGTGGGAAATGGGTTGCAGTGACTGAGGAAAATGGGAGGCAGTGGCTGAGTGATGTGGGATGCAGTGGCTGAGTGATGTGGGATGCAGTGGCTGAGTGATGTGGGATGCAGTGGCTGAGTGATGTGGGATGCAGTGGCTGAGTGAAATGGGATGCAGTGGCTGAGTGAAATGGGATGCAGTGGCTGAGTGAAATGGGATGCAGTACCTGACGGAACTTGAATGAAGCGTCAGATGAGAAACGGGATGCAGTGACTGTGTGAATTGGGATGCAGTGACTGCGTGAAATAGGATGCAGTGACAGAGTGAAATGTGATGCAGTGACAGAGTGAAATGTGATGCCGTGACTGCGTGAAATGTGATGCCGTGACTGCGTGAAATGTGATGCCGTGACTGCGTGAAGTGTGATGCAGTGTCTGCGTGAAATGGGATGCAGTGACTGTGGAAATGGGATGCAGTGACTGTGGGAAATGAGATGAAGTGACTGTGTGAAATGTGATGCTGTGACTGTGTGAAATGTGATGCTGTGACTGTGTCAAATGGAATGCAGTGACTGAGTGAAATGGGATGCAGTGACTGAGTGAAATGGGATGCAGTGACTGTGGGAAATGGGATGCTGTGAATGAGTGAAGTGAGTTGCAGTGACTGAGTGAAATGGGATGCAGTGACTGAGTGAAATGGGATGCAGTGTCTGAGTGAAATGGGATGCAGTGACTGAGTGAAATGAGCTGCAATGACTGTGTGAAGTGGGATGCAGTGACTGTGGGAAATGGGATGCTGTGAATGAGTGAAGTGAGATGCAGTGACTGAGTGAAATGGGATGCAGTGACTGAGTGAAATGGGATGCAGTGACTGAGGGAAATGGGATGCAGTGACTGAGGGAAATGGGATGCAGTGACTGAGGGAAATGGGATGCAGTGACTGAGGGAAATGGGATGCAGTGACCTAGGGAAATGGGATGCAGTGACTGAGGGAAATAGGATGCAGTGACTTTTGGAAATGGGATGCAGTGAGTGATGGAAATGTGAGGCAGTGATTGAATGAAATGTGTGCAAGTGACCGTGGAAATGAGATGCAGTGACTTGGGGAAAGGAGATGCAGTGACTGTGGAAACGGGATGCTGTGACTGAGGGTAACGGGTTGCAGTGGCGAAGTGAAATGGGACGCCGTGTCTCTGTGAAATGTGATGCGGAGACTGTGGGGAAATGGATGCAGTGACTGAATGAAATGGGATGCAGTGACTGAGTGAAATGTGATGCGTTGACTGATGGAAAGGAGATGCCGCCACTGTTGGAAATGGCATGCTGTGACTGAGTGAAATGGGAAGCTGTGAATGAGTGAAATGGGATGCAGTGACTGAGGGAAAGGAGATGCAGTGACTGAGGGGAATGGGATGCAGCGACTGAGTGAACTGGGACGCAGTGACTGAGTGAACTGGGACGCAGTGACTGAGTGAACTGGGACGCAGTGACTGAGTGAACGGGGATGCAGTGACTGAGTGTCCTGGGATGCAGTGACTGAGTGAAATGGGATGCAGTGACTGAGTGAAATGGGATGCAGTGACTGAGTGAAATAGGATGCAGTGACTGAGTGAAATGGGATGCAGTGACTGAGGGAAAGGAGATGCAGTGACTGATGGAAATCGGAAGCAGTGACTGATGGAAATGGGATGCCGTGACTGATGGAAATGGGATGCCGTGACTGATGGTGATGGGATGCAGTGACTGAGTGAAATGGGATGCAGTGACTGTGTGGCATTGGGTGTGGTGATTGATGGAAATACATTCACTGTCTCAGTTGAATAGGATTCACTGTCTCCATTAAATGGGATGCAGTGACTGCGTGAAATGGGATGCAGTGAATGAGTGAAGTGAGATGCAGTGACTGATGGAAAGGAGATGCAGTGACTGATGGAAAGGAGATGCAGTGACTGAGTGAAATGTGATGCAGTGACTGAGTGAAATGTGATGCAGTGACTGAGTGAAATGTGATGCAGTGACTGAGTGAAATGTGATGCAGTGACTGCGTGAAATGTGATGCAGTGACTGCGTGAAATGTGATGCAGTGACTGCGTGAAATGTGATGCAGTGACTGCGTGAAATGGGATGCAGTGTCTGCGTGAAATGGGATGCAGTGACTTAGGGAAATGGGACACCGTGACTGAGTGAAATGGGATGCAGTAACAGAGTGGAATGCATTGCAGTGACTGACGGAAATTGAATGCAGTGACTGATGGAAGTTGAATGCAGTGACTGCGTGAAATGGGATGCAGTGACTGTGTGGCATTGGGTGTGGTGATTGATGGAAATACATTCACTGTCTCAGTTGAATAGGATTCACTGTCTCCGTTAAATGGGATGCAGTGAATGAGTGAAGTGAGATTCAGTGACTGATGGAAAGGAGATGCAGTGACTGATGGAAAGGAGATGCAGTGACTGAGTGAAATGTGATGCAGTGACTGCGTGAAATGTGATGCAGTGACTGCGTGAAATGGGATGCAGTGTCTGCGTGAAATGGGATGCAGTGTCTGCGGGAAATGGGATGCAGTGACTGCGGGAAACCAGATTAAGTGACTGTGTGAAATGTGATGCTGTGACTGTGTGAAATGTGATGCTGTGACTGTGTGAAATGGGATGCTGTGACTGTGTGAAATGGGATGCAGTGACTGTGTGAAATGGGATGCAGTGACTGTGGGAAATGGGATGCAGTGACTGTGGGAAATGGGATGCAGTGACTGAGTGAAATGGGATGCAGTGACTGTGGGAAATGGGATGCAGTGAATGAGTGAAATGGGATGCCGTGACTGATGGCAATGGGATGCCGTGACTGATGGCAATGGGATGCCGTGACTGATGGAAATGGGATGCAGTGACTGAATGAAATGAGATGCAGTGACTGAGGGAAATGAGATGCACTGATGAAGGGAAATTGGATGCACTGGGTGAGTGAAATGTGATGCAGTCACTGAGTGAAATGGGATGCACTGGCTGAGAGAAATGGGATGCAGTCACTGAAGGAAGTGGGATGCAGTGACTGAGGGAAATGGGAAGCTGTGAATGAGTGAAATGGGAAGCTGTGAATGAGTGAAATGGGAAGCTGTGAATGAGTGAAATGGGCTGCAGTGACTGAGTGACATGGGGTGCAGTGACTCTGTGAAATGGGTTGCAGTGACTGAGAGAAATGGGTGGCAGTGACTGAGTGAAATGGGAAGCTGTGAATGAGTGAAATGGGAAGCTGTGAATGAGTGAAAGGGAATTTTGTGACTGAGTTAAAGGAGATGCTGTGACTGAGGGAAATGGGATGCACTGTCTCAGTTAAATGGGATGCAGTGACTGAGTGAAATGCGATGCAGTGACTGTGGGAAATGGGTTGCAGTGACTGCAGGAAAGGATTGCAGTGACACTGGGAAAAGGGAGGCAGTGACTGAGGGAAATGGGATGCAGTCACTGAGTGAAATGGGATGCAGTGACTGAGTGTAAGGGGCTGCTGTGACTGAGTGTAAGGGGCTGCTGTGACTGAGTGTAAGGGGCTGCTGTGACTGAGTGTAAGGGGCTGCTGTGACTGAGTGAAAGGGGCTGCTGTGACTGAGTGAAAGGGGCTGCTGTGACTGAGTGAAAGGGGCTGCTGTGACTGAGTGAAAGGGGCTGCTGTGCCTGAGTGAAAGGGGCTGCTGTGACTGAGTGAAATGGGATGCAATGACTGAGTGAAATGGGATGCAATGACTGAGGGAAATGGGATGCAGTGACTGAGTGAAATGGGATGCAGTGACTGAGTGAAATGGGATGCAGTGACTGAGTGAAATAGGATGCAGTGACTGAGTGAAATGGGATGCAGTGACTGAGGGAAAGGAGATGCAGTGACTGATGGAAATCGGAAGCAGTGACTGATGGAAATGGGATGCCGTGACTGATGGAAATGGGATGCCGTGACTGATGGAGATGGGATGCAGTGACTGAGTGAAATGGGATGCAGTGACTGTGTGGCATTGGGTGTGGTGATTGATGGAAATACATTCACTGTCTCAGTTGAATAGGATTCACTGTCTCCATTAAATGGGATGCAGTGACTGCGTGAAATGGGATGCAGTGAATGAGTGAAGTGAGATGCAGTGACTGATGGAAAGGAGATGCAGTGACTGATGGAAAGGAGATGCAGTGACTGAGTGAAATGTGATGCAGTGACTGAGTGAAATGTGATGCAGTGACTGAGTGAAATGTGATGCAGTGACTGAGTGAAATGTGATGCAGTGACTGCGTGAAATGTGATGCAGTGACTGCGTGAAATGTGATGCAGTGACTGCGTGAAATGTGATGCAGTGACTGCGTGAAATGGGATGCAGTGTCTGCGTGAAATGGGATGCAGTGACTTAGGGAAATGGGACACCGTGACTGAGTGAAATGGGATGCAGTAACAGAGTGGAATGCATTGCAGTGACTGACGGAAATTGAATGCAGTGACTGATGGAAGTTGAATGCAGTGACTGCGTGAAATGGGATGCAGTGACTGTGTGGCATTGGGTGTGGTGATTGATGGAAATACATTCACTGTCTCAGTTGAATAGGATTCACTGTCTCCGTTAAATGGGATGCAGTGAATGAGTGAAGTGAGATTCAGTGACTGATGGAAAGGAGATGCAGTGACTGATGGAAAGGAGATGCAGTGACTGAGTGAAATGTGATGCAGTGACTGCGTGAAATGTGATGCAGTGACTGCGTGAAATGGGATGCAGTGTCTGCGTGAAATGGGATGCAGTGTCTGCGGGAAATGGGATGCAGTGACTGCGGGAAACCAGATTAAGTGACTGTGTGAAATGTGATGCTGTGACTGTGTGAAATGTGATGCTGTGACTGTGTGAAATGGGATGCTGTGACTGTGTGAAATGGGATGCTGTGACTGTGTGAAATGGGATGCAGTGACTGTGTGAAATGGGATGCAGTGACTGTGGGAAATGGGATGCAGTGACTGTGGGAAATGGGATGCAGTGACTGAGTGAAATGGGATGCAGTGACTGTGGGAAATGGGATGCAGTGAATGAGTGAAATGGGATGCCGTGACTGATGGCAATGGGATGCCGTGACTGATGGCAATGGGATGCCGTGACTGATGGAAATGGGATGCAGTGACTGAATGAAATGAGATGCAGTGACTGAGGGAAATGAGATGCACTGATGAAGGGAAATTGGATGCACTGGGTGAGTGAAATGTGATGCAGTCACTGAGTGAAATGGGATGCACTGGCTGAGAGAAATGGGATGCAGTCACTGAAGGAAGTGGGATGCAGTGACTGAGGGAAATGGGAAGCTGTGAATGAGTGAAATGGGAAGCTGTGAATGAGTGAAATGGGAAGCTGTGAATGAGTGAAATGGGCTGCAGTGACTGAGTGACATGGGGTGCAGTGACTCTGTGAAATGGGTTGCAGTGACTGAGAGAAATGGGTGGCAGTGACTGAGTGAAATGGGAAGCTGTGAATGAGTGAAATGGGAAGCTGTGAATGAGTGAAAGGGAATTTTGTGACTGAGTTAAAGGAGATGCTGTGACTGAGGGAAATGGGATGCACTGTCTCAGTTAAATGGGATGCAGTGACTGAGTGAAATGCGATGCAGTGACTGTGGGAAATGGGTTGCAGTGACTGCAGGAAAGGATTGCAGTGACACTGGGAAAAGGGAGGCAGTGACTGAGGGAAATGGGATGCAGTCACTGAGTGAAATGGGATGCAGTGACTGAGTGTAAGGGGCTGCTGTGACTGAGTGTAAGGGGCTGCTGTGACTGAGTGTAAGGGGCTGCTGTGACTGAGTGTAAGGGGCTGCTGTGACTGAGTGAAAGGGGCTGCTGTGACTGAGTGAAAGGGGCTGCTGTGACTGAGTGAAAGGGGCTGCTGTGACTGAGTGAAAGGGGCTGCTGTGCCTGAGTGAAAGGGGCTGCTGTGACTGAGTGAAATGGGATGCAATGACTGAGTGAAATGGGATGCAATGACTGAGTGAAATGGGATGCAATGACTGAGGGAAATGGGATGCAGTGATTGAGTGAAATGTGATGCAGTGAATGAGTGGAATGGGAGGTAGTGACTGACTGAATTTGGGAGGGAGTGCCTGAGTGAAATGGGATGCAGTGACTGAGGGTAATGGGACACAGTGACTGAGTGAAATAGGATGCACTGTCTCAGTTGAATAGGATTCACTGTCTCCGTTAAATAGCATGTAGTGACTGAGTCAAATGGAATGCTGTGACTGAGTGAAATGGGATGCAGTGGCTGAGTGAAATGGGAAGCAGTGGCTGATTGAAATGGGATGCAGTGGCTGATTGAAATGGGATGCAGTGGCTGAGTGAAATGGGATGCAGTGACTGAGGGAAAGGAGACGCAGTGACTGTGGGAAATGGGTTGCAGTGACTGAGGAAAATGGGAGGCAGTGATTGAGTGAAATGGGATGCAGTCACTGAGTGTAACGTGATGCAGTGACTGAGTGAAATGGGATGCAGTGACTGAGTGAAATGGGATTCAGGGACCGACGTTCATGGGATGCAGTGACTGATGGAAATGGGATGCAGTGACTGAGGGAAATGGGATGCAGTGACTGAGTGATATGGGGATGCAGTGACTGAGGGAAATGAGATGCATTGACTGAGGGAAATGAGATGCATTGACTGAGGGAAATGAGATGCATTGACTGAGGGAAATGACATGCAGTGACTGAGGGAAAGGAGATGAAGTGACTGTGGGAAATGGAATGCTGTGACTGAGGGTAATGGGATGCACCGTCTCAGTTCAATGAGATTCACTGTCTCAGTTAAATGGGATTCAGTGACTGAGGGAAATGGGATGCGCTGACTGAGTGAAATGGGTTGCGGTGACTGAGGGAAAGGAGACGCAGTGACTGTGGGAAATGGGTTGCAGTGACTGAATGAAATGGGATGCAGTGATTGAGTGAAATGGGATGCAGTGGCTGAGTGATGTGGGATGCAGTGGCTGAGTGATGTGGGATGCAGTGGCTGAGTGATGTGGGATGCAGTGGCTGAGTGATGTGAGATGCAGTGACTGAGTGAAGTGAGATGCAGTGACTGAGTGAAATGGGATGCAGTGACTGAGTGAAATGGGATGCAGTGACTGAGTGAAATGAGCTGCAATGACTGTGTGAAGTGGGATGCAGTGAATGAGTGAAGTGAGGTGCAGTGACTGATGGAGATTGAATGCAGTGTCTGATGGAAATGGGATGCAGTGACTGAGGGAAATGGGATGCAGTGACTGAGGGAAATGGGATGCAGTGACTTTTGGAAATGGGATGCAGTGAGTGATGGAAATGGGTGGCAGTGAGTGATGGAAATGGGAGGCAGTGATTGAATGAAACGGGTACGAGTGACCATGGAGATGGGATGCAGTGACCTGGGGAAAGGAGATGCAGTGACTGTGGAAACGGGATGCTGTGACTGAGGGTAACGGGTTGCAGTGGCTAAGTGAAATGGGACGCCGTGTCTCTGTGAAATCTGATGCGGAGACTGTGGGGAAATGGATTCTGTGACTGAATGAAATGGGATGCAGTGACTGAGTGAAATGTGATGCGTTGACTGATGGAAAGGAGATGCAGTCACTGTTTGAAATGGCATGCAGTGACTGATGGAAATGGGATGCAGTGACTGATGGAAATGGGATGCAGTGACTGAGCTAAATGGGATGCAGTGACTGAATGAAATGAGATGCAGTGACTGAGGGAAATGAGATGCACTGATGTAGGGAAATTGGATGCACTGGGTGAGTGAAATGTGATGCAGTCACTGAGTGAAATGGGATGCACTGGTGAGAGAAATGGGATGCAGTGACTGAGGGAAATGGGATGCAGTCACTGTTTGAAATGGCATGCAGTGACTGATGGAAATGGGATGCAGTGACTGATGGAAATGGGATGCAGTGACTGATGGAAATGGGATGCAGTGACTGAGCTAAATGGGATGCAGTGACTGAATGAAATGAGATGCAGTGACTGAGGGAAATGAGATGCACTGATGTAGGGAAATTGGATGCACTGGGTGAGTGAAATGTGATGCAGTCACTGAGTGAAATGGGATGCACTGGTGAGAGAAATGGGATGCAGTGACTGAGGGAAATGGGATGCAGTCACTGAAGGAAATGGGATGCAGTGACTGAGGGAAATGGGAAGCTGTGAATGAGTGAAATGGGAAGCTGTGAATGAGTGAAATGGGCTGCAGTGACTGAGTGACATGGGGTGCAGTGACTCTGTGAAATGGGTTGCAGTGACTGAGTGAAATGGGAAGCTGTGACTGAGTGAAATGGGAAGCTGTGAATGAGTGAAATGGGAAGCTGTGAATGAGTGAAAGGGGATTTTGTGACTGAGTTAAAGGAGATGCTGTGACTGAGGGAAATGGGATGCACTGTCTCAGTTGAATAGGATTCACTGTCTCCGTTAAATAGCATGTAGTGACTGAGTCAAATGGAATGCTGTGACTGAGTGAAATGGGAAGCAGTGGCTGAGTGAAATGGGAAGCAGTGGCTGAGTGAAATGGGAAGCAGTGACTGAGGGAAATGGGATGCGCTGACTGAGTGAAATGGGATGCTGTGACTGAGGGAAAGGAGACGCAGTGACTGTGGGAAATGGGTTGCAGTGACTGTGGGAAATGGGTTGCAGTGACTGAGTGAAATGGGATTCAGGGACCGACGGTCATGGGATGCAGTGACTGATGGAAATTGGATGCAGTGACTGAGTGAAATGGGATGCAGTGGCTGAGTGAAATGGGATGCAGTGACTGAGGGAAATGGGATGCAGTGGCTGAGGGAAATGGGATGCAGTGGCTGAGGTAAATGAGATGCATTGACTGAGGGAAATGAGATGCATTGACTGAGGGAAATGAGATGCATTGACTGAGGGAAATGAGATGCATTGACTGAGGGAAATGAGATGCATTGACTGAGGGAAATGAGATGCATTGACTGAGGGAAATGAGATGCAGTGACTGAGGGAAATGACATGCAGTGACTGAGGGAAAGGAGATGAAGTGACTGTGGGAAATGGAATGCTGTGACTGAGGGTAATGGGATGCACCGTCTCAGTTCAATGAGATTCACTGTCTCAGTTAAATGGGATGCGCTGACTGAGTGAAATGGGATGCGCTGACTGAGTGAAATGGGATGCGGTGACTGAGGGAAAGGAGACGCAGTGACTGTGGGAAATGGGTTGCAGTGACTGAGGAAAATGGGATGCAGTGACTGAGTGATGTGAGATGCAGTGACTGAGTGAAGTGAGATGCAGTGACTGAGTGAAGTGAGATGCAGTGACTGAGTGAAATGGGATGCAGTGACTGAGTGAAATGGGATGCAGTGACTGAGTGAAATGGGATGCAGTGACTGAGTGAAATGGGATGCAGTGGCTGTGTGAAATGGGATGCAGTAACTGAGTGAAGTGAGATGCAGTGACTGAGTGAAGTGAGATGCAGTGACTGAGTGAAGTGAGATGCAGTGACTGAGTGAAGTGAGATGCAGTGACTGAGTGAAATGGGATGCAGTGACTGAGTGAAATGGGATGCAGTGACTGAGTGAAATGGGATGCAGTGACTGAGTGAAATGGGATGCAGTGACTGAGTGAAATGAGCTGCAATGACTGTGTGAAGTGGGATGCAGTGAATGAGTGAAGTGAGGTGCAGTGACTGATGGAGATTGAATGCAGTGTCTGATGGAAATGGGATGCACTGAGTGAGGGAAATGGGATGCAGTGACTGAGGGAAATGGGATGCAGTGACTGAGGGAAATGGGATGCAGTGACTTTTGGAAATGGGATGCAGTGAGTGATGGAAATGGGTGGCAGTGAGTGATGGAAATGGGAGGCAGTGATTGAATGAAACGGGTACGAGTGACCATGGAGATGGGATGCAGTGACCTGGGGAAAGGAGATGCAGTGACTGTGGAAACGGGATGCTGTGACTGAGGGTAACGGGTTGCAGTGGCTAAGTGAAATGGGACGCCAAGTCTCTGTGAAATCTGATGCGGAGACTGTGGGGAAATGGATTCTGTGACTGAATGAAATGGGATGCAGTGACTGAGTGAAATGTGATGCGTTGACTGATGGAAAGGAGATGCATTCACTGTTTGAAATGGCATGCAGTGACTGATGGAAATGGGATGCAGTGACTGATGGAAATGGGATGCAGTGACTGAGCAAAATGGGATGCAGTGACTGAATGAAATGAGATGCAGTGACTGAGGGAAATGAGATGCACTGATGTAGGGAAATTGGATGCACTGGATGAGTGAAATGTGATGCAGTCACTGAGTGAAATGGGATGCACTGGTGAGAGAAATGGGATGCAGTGACTGAGGGAAATGGGATGCAGTCACTGTTTGAAATGGCATGCAGTGACTGATGGAAATGGGATGCAGTGACTGATGGAAATGGGATGCAGTGACTGAGCTAAATGGGATGCAGTGACTGAATGAAATGAGATGCAGTGACTGAGGGAAATGAGATGCACTGATGTAGGGAAATTGGATGCACTGGGTGAGTGAAATGTGATGCAGTCACTGAGTGAAATGGGATGCACTGGTGAGAGAAATGGGATGCAGTGACTGAGGGAAATGGGATGCAGTCACTGAAGGAAATGGGATGCAGTGACTGAGGGAAATGGGAAGCTGTGAATGAGTGAAATGGGAAGCTGTGAATGAGTGAAATGGGCTGCAGTGACTGAGTGACATGGGTTGCAGTGACTGAGTGAAATGGGTTGCAGTGACTGAGTGAAATGGGAAGCTGTGACTGAGTGAAATGGGAAGCTGTGACTGAGTGAAATGGGAAGCTGTGAATGAGTGAAATGGGAAGCTGTGAATGAGTGAAAGGGGATTTTGTGACTGAGTTAAAGGAGATGCTGTGACTGAGGGAAATGGGATGCACTGTCTCAGTTGAATAGGATTCACTGTCTCCGTTAAATAGCATGTAGTGACTGAGTCAAATGGAATGCTGTGACTGAGTGAAATGGGAAGCAGTGGCTGAGTGAAATGGGAAGCAGTGGCTGAGTGAAATGGGAAGCAGTGACTGAGGGAAATGGGATGCGCTGACTGAGTGAAATGGGATGCTGTGACTGAGGGAAAGGAGACGCAGTGACTGTGGGAAATGGGTTGCAGTGACTGTGGGAAATGGGTTGCAGTGACTGAGTGAAATGGGATTCAGGGACCGACGGTCATGGGATGCAGTGACTGATGGAAATTGGATGCAGTGACTGAGTGAAATGGGATGCAGTGACTGAGGGAAATGGGATGCAGTGGCTGAGGGAAATGGGATGCAGTGGCTGAGGGAAATGGGATGCAGTGGCTGAGGGAAATGAGATGCATTGACTGAGGGAAATGAGATGCATTGACTGAGGGAAATGAGATGCATTGACTGAGGGAAATGAGATGCATTGACTGAGGGAAATGAGATGCATTGACTGAGGGAAATGACATGCAGTGACTGAGGGAAATGACATGCAGTGACTGAGGGAAAGGAGATGAAGTGACTGTGGGAAATGGAATGCTGTGACTGAGGGTAATGGGATGCACCGTCTCAGTTCAATGAGATTCACTGTCTCAGTTAAATGGGATGCGCTGACTGAGTGAAATGGGATGCGCTGACTGAGTGAAATGGGATGCGGTGACTGAGGGAAAGGAGACGCAGTGACTGTGGGAAATGGGTTGCAGTGACTGAGGAAAATGGGATGCAGTGGCTGAGTGAAATGGGATGCAGTGGCTGAGTGAAATGGGATGCAGTGGCTGAGTGAAATGGGATGCAGTGGCTGAGTGAAATGGGATGCAGTGGCTGAGTGAAATGGGATGCAGTACCTGACGGAACTTGAATGAAGCGTCAGATGAGAAACGGGATGCAGTGACTGTGTGAAATAGGATGCAGTGACAGAGTGAAATGTGATGCCGTGACTGCGTGAAATGTGATGCAGTGACTGCGTGAAATGTGATGCAGTGTCTGCGTGAAATGGGATGCAGTGACTGCGTGAAATGTGATGCCGTGACTGCGTGAAATGTGATGCCGTGACTGCGTGAAATGTGATGCCGTGACTGAGTGAAGTGTGATGCAGTGTCTGCGTGAAATGTGATGCAGTGTCTGCGTGAAATGTGATGCAGTGTCTGCGTTAAATGGGATGCAGTGTCTGCGTGAAATGGGATGCAGTGACTGTGGGAAACGAGATGAAGTGACTGTGGGAAACGAGATGAAGTGACTGTGTGAAATGTGAAGCAGTGACTGTGGGAAATGGGATGCAGTGACGGAGTGAAGTGAGATGCAGTGACTGAGTGATATGGGATGCAGTGACTGAGTGAAATGGGATGCCGTGACTGAGGGAAATGGGATGCAGTGACTGAGGGAAATGGGATGCAGTGACAGATGGAAATTGAATGCAGTGAGAGAGTGAAATTGGATGCAATGACTGTTTGGGAATGGAATGTAGTGACTGAGAGAAATGGGATGCAGTGATTGAGGGAAATGGGATGCAGTGACTGAGTGAAATGGGACGCAGTGACTGAGGGAAATGGGATGCAGTGACTGAGTGAAGTGAGATGCAGTGACTGATGGAAAGGAGATGCAGTGACTGATGGAAAGGAGATGCAGTGACTGAGTGAAATGTGATGCAGTGACTGAGTGAAATGTGATGCAGTGACTGCGTGAAATGTGATGCAGTGACTGCGTGAAATGTGATGCAGTGACTGCGTGAAATGTGATGCCGTGACTGCGTGAAATGTGATGCCGTGACTGCGTGAAGTGTGATGCAGTGACTGCGTGAAATGTGATGCAGTGTCTGCGTTAAATGGGATGCAGTGTCTGCGTGAAATGGGATGCAGTGACTGTGGGAAATGTGATGCAGTGACTGCGTGAAATGTGATGCAGTGACTGCGTTAAATGGGATGCAGTGTCTGCGTGAAATGTGATGCAGTGACTGCGTGAAATGTGATGCAGTGACTGCGTGAAATGGGATGCAGTGTCTGCGTGAAATGGGATGCAGTGACTTAGGGAAATGGGACACCGTGACTGAGTGAAATGGGATGCAGTAACAGAGTGGAATGCATTGCAGTGACTGATGGAAATTGAATGCAGTGACTGATGGAAATTGAATGCCGTGACTGCGTGAAATGAGATGCAGTGACTGCGTGAAATGGGATGCAGTGACTGCGGGAAATGGGATGCAGTGACTGTGGGAAATGGGATGCAGTGACTGTGGGAAACCAGATGAAGTGACTGTGTGAAATGTGATGCTGTGACTGTGTGAAATGTGATGCTGTGACTGTGTGAAATGTGATGCTGTGACTGTGTGAAATGGGATGCAGTGACTGTGTGAAATGTGATGCTGTGACTGATGGAGATTGAATGCAGTGTCTTATGCAAATGGGATGCACTGACTGATTGAAATGGGACGCACTGACTGAGGGAAATGGGATGCAGTGACTGAGGGAAATGGGATGCAGTGACTGAGGGAAATGGGATGCAGTGACTGAGGGAAATGGGATGCAGTGACTGAGGGAAATGGGATGCAGTGACTGAGGGAAATGGGATGCAGTTACTGAGGGAAATGGGATGCAGTTACTGAGGGAAATGGGATGCAGTTACTGAGGGAAATAGGATGCAGTGACTTGTGGAAACGGGATGCAGTGAGTGCTGGAAATGGGAGGCAGTGATTGAATGAAATGGGTGCAAGTGACCGTGGAGATGGGATGCAGTGACTTGGGGAAAGGAGATGCAGTGACTGTGGAAACGGGATGCTGTGACTGAGGGTAACGGGTTGAGGCGGCTAAGTGAAATGGGAAGCCGTGTCTCTGTGAAATGTGATGCGGAGACTGTGGGGAAATGGATGCAGTGACTGAGTGAAATGTGATGCGTTGACTGATGGAAAGGAGATGCCGTCACTGTGGGAAGTGGCATGCAGTGACTGAGTGAAATGGGAAGCTGTGAATGAGTGAAATGGGATGCCGTGACTGATGGAAATGGGATGCAGTGACTGAATGAAATGAGATGCAGTGACTGAGGGAAATGAGATGCACTGATGTCGGGAAATTGGATGCGCTGGGTGAGTGAAATGTGATGCAGTGACTGAGTGAAATGTGATGCAGTGACTGAGGGAAATGGGATGCAGTCACTGAAGGAAATGGGATGCAGTGACTGAGGGAAATGGGATGCAGTGACTGAGGGAAATGGGATGCAGTGACTGAGTGAAATGGGAAGCTGTGAATGAGTGAAATGGGAAGCTGTGAATGAGTGAAATGGGCTGCAGTGACTGAGTGACATGGGGTGCAGTGACTCTGTGAAATGGGATACAGTGACTGTGGGAAATGGGTTGCAGTGACTGAGTGAAATGGGAAGCTGTGAATGCGTGAAATGGGAAGCTGTGAATGAGTGAAAGGGGATTTTGTGACTGAGTTAAAGGAGATGCTGTGACTGAGGGAAATGGGATGCACTGTCTCAGTTCAATGAGATTCACTGTCTCAGTTAAATGGGATGCAGTGACTGAGTGAAATGCGATGCAGTGACTGCGGGAAATGGGTTGCAGTGACTGCAGGAAAGTATTGCAGTGACACTGGGAAAAGGGAGGCAGTGACTGAGGGAAATGGGATGCAGTGACTGAGTGAAAGGGGCTGCTGTGACTGAGTGAAATGGGATGCAATGACTGAGGGAAATGGGATGCAGTGATTGAGTGAAATGTGATGCAGTGACTGAGTGAAATGGGAGGTAGTGACTGACTGAATTTGGGAGGGAGTGCCTGAGTGAAATGGGATGCAGTGACTGAGGGTAATGGGACGCAGTGACTGAGTGAAATAGGATGCACTCTCTCAGTTGAATAGGATTCACTGTCTCCGTTAAATAGCATGTAGTGACTGAGTCAAATGGAATGCTGTGACTGAGTGAAATGGGATGCAGCGGCTGAGTGAAATGGGAAGCAGTGGCTGATTGAAATGGGATGCAGTGGCTGAGGGAAATGGGATGCAGTGGCTGAGGGAAATGGGATGCAGTGACTGAGGGAAATGGGATGCAGTGACTGTGGGAAATGTGATGCAGTGACTGCGTGAAATGTGATGCAGTGACTGCGTTAAATGGGATGCAGTGTCTGCGTGAAATGTGATGCAGTGACTGCGTGAAATGTGATGCAGTGACTGCGTGAAATGGGATGCAGTGTCTGCGTGAAATGGGATGCAGTGACTTAGGGAAATGGGACACCGTGACTGAGTGAAATGGGATGCAGTAACAGAGTGGAATGCATTGCAGTGACTGATGGAAATTGAATGCAGTGACTGATGGAAATTGAATGCCGTGACTGCGTGAAATGAGATGCAGTGACTGCGTGAAATGGGATGCAGTGACTGCGGGAAATGGGATGCAGTGACTGTGGGAAATGGGATGCAGTGACTGTGGGAAACCAGATGAAGTGACTGTGTGAAATGTGATGCTGTGACTGTGTGAAATGTGATGCTGTGACTGTGTGAAATGTGATGCTGTGACTGTGTGAAATGGGATGCAGTGACTGTGTGAAATGTGATGCTGTGACTGATGGAGATTGAATGCAGTGTCTTATGCAAATGGGATGCACTGACTGATTGAAATGGGACGCACTGACTGAGGGAAATGGGATGCAGTGACTGAGGGAAATGGGATGCAGTGACTGAGGGAAATGGGATGCAGTGACTGAGGGAAATGGGATGCAGTGACTGAGGGAAATGGGATGCAGTGACTGAGGGAAATGGGATGCAGTTACTGAGGGAAATGGGATGCAGTTACTGAGGGAAATGGGATGCAGTTACTGAGGGAAATAGGATGCAGTGACTTGTGGAAACGGGATGCAGTGAGTGCTGGAAATGGGAGGCAGTGATTGAATGAAATGGGTGCAAGTGACCGTGGAGATGGGATGCAGTGACTTGGGGAAAGGAGATGCAGTGACTGTGGAAACGGGATGCTGTGACTGAGGGTAACGGGTTGAGGCGGCTAAGTGAAATGGGAAGCCGTGTCTCTGTGAAATGTGATGCGGAGACTGTGGGGAAATGGATGCAGTGACTGAGTGAAATGTGATGCGTTGACTGATGGAAAGGAGATGCCGTCACTGTGGGAAGTGGCATGCAGTGACTGAGTGAAATGGGAAGCTGTGAATGAGTGAAATGGGATGCCGTGACTGATGGAAATGGGATGCAGTGACTGAATGAAATGAGATGCAGTGACTGAGGGAAATGAGATGCACTGATGTCGGGAAATTGGATGCGCTGGGTGAGTGAAATGTGATGCAGTGACTGAGTGAAATGTGATGCAGTGACTGAGGGAAATGGGATGCAGTCACTGAAGGAAATGGGATGCAGTGACTGAGGGAAATGGGATGCAGTGACTGAGGGAAATGGGATGCAGTGACTGAGTGAAATGGGAAGCTGTGAATGAGTGAAATGGGAAGCTGTGAATGAGTGAAATGGGCTGCAGTGACTGAGTGACATGGGGTGCAGTGACTCTGTGAAATGGGATACAGTGACTGTGGGAAATGGGTTGCAGTGACTGAGTGAAATGGGAAGCTGTGAATGCGTGAAATGGGAAGCTGTGAATGAGTGAAAGGGGATTTTGTGACTGAGTTAAAGGAGATGCTGTGACTGAGGGAAATGGGATGCACTGTCTCAGTTCAATGAGATTCACTGTCTCAGTTAAATGGGATGCAGTGACTGAGTGAAATGCGATGCAGTGACTGCGGGAAATGGGTTGCAGTGACTGCAGGAAAGTATTGCAGTGACACTGGGAAAAGGGAGGCAGTGACTGAGGGAAATGGGATGCAGTGACTGAGTGAAAGGGGCTGCTGTGACTGAGTGAAATGGGATGCAATGACTGAGGGAAATGGGATGCAGTGATTGAGTGAAATGTGATGCAGTGACTGAGTGAAATGGGAGGTAGTGACTGACTGAATTTGGGAGGGAGTGCCTGAGTGAAATGGGATGCAGTGACTGAGGGTAATGGGACGCAGTGACTGAGTGAAATAGGATGCACTCTCTCAGTTGAATAGGATTCACTGTCTCCGTTAAATAGCATGTAGTGACTGAGTCAAATGGAATGCTGTGACTGAGTGAAATGGGATGCAGCGGCTGAGTGAAATGGGAAGCAGTGGCTGATTGAAATGGGATGCAGTGGCTGAGGGAAATGGGATGCAGTGGCTGAGGGAAATGGGATGCAGTGACTGAGGGAAATGGGATGCAGTGACTGAGGGAAATGGGATGCAGTGGCTGAGTGAAATGGGATGCAGTGGCAAAGTGAAATGGAATGCAGTGACTGAGGGAAATGAGATGCATTGACTGAGGGAAATGAGATGCATTGACTGATCGAAATGAGATGCATTGACTGAGGGAAATGAGATGCATTGACTGAGGGAAATGAGATGCATTGACTGAGGGAAATGACATGCAGTGACTGAGGGAAAGGAGATGAAGTGACTGAGGGAAAGGAGATGAAGTGACTATGGGAAATGGAATGCTGTGACTGAGGGTAATGGGATGCACCGTCTCAGTTCAATGAGATTCACTGTCTCAGTTAAATGGGATACAGTGACTGAGGGAAATGGGATGCGCTGACTGAGTGAAATGGGATGCGGTGACTGAGGGAAAGGAGACGCAGTGACTGTGGGAAATGGGTTGCAGTGACTGAGGAAAATGGGAGGCAGTGATTGAGTGAAATGGGATGCAGTGGCTGAGTGATGTGGGATGCAGTGGCTGAGTGAAATGGGATGCAGTGACTGAGTGAAATGGGATGCAGTGACTGAGTGAAATGAGCTGCAATGACTGTGTGAAGTGGGATGCAGTGAATGAGTGAAGTGAGGTGCAGTGACTGATGGAGATTGAATGCAGTGTCTGATGGAAATGGGATGCACTGAGTGAGGGAAATGGGATGCAGTCACTGTTTGAAATGGCATGCAGTGACTGATGGAAATGGGATGCAGTGACTGATGGAAATGGGATGCAGTGACTGAGCTAAATGGGATGCAGTGACTGAATGAAATGAGATGCAGTGACTGAGGGAAATGAGATGCACTGATGTAGGGAAATTGGATGCACTGGGTGAGTGAAATGTGATGCAGTCACTGAGTGAAATGGGATGCACTGGTGAGAGAAATGGGATGCAGTGACTGAGGGAAATGGGATGCAGTCACTGAAGGAAATGGGATGCAGTGACTGAGGGAAATGGGAAGCTGTGAATGAGTGAAATGGGAAGCTGTGAATGAGTGAAATGGGCTGCAGTGACTGAGTGACATGGGTTGCAGTGACTGAGTGAAATGGGTTGCAGTGACTGAGTGAAATGGGAAGCTGTGACTGAGTGAAATGGGAAGCTGTGACTGAGTGAAATGGGAAGCTGTGAATGAGTGAAATGGGAAGCTGTGAATGAGTGAAAGGGGATTTTGTGACTGAGTTAAAGGAGATGCTGTGACTGAGGGAAATGGGATGCACTGTCTCAGTTGAATAGGATTCACTGTCTCCGTTAAATAGCATGTAGTGACTGAGTCAAATGGAATGCTGTGACTGAGTGAAATGGGAAGCAGTGGCTGAGTGAAATGGGAAGCAGTGGCTGAGTGAAATGGGAAGCAGTGACTGAGGGAAATGGGATGCGCTGACTGAGTGAAATGGGATGCTGTGACTGAGGGAAAGGAGACGCAGTGACTGTGGGAAATGGGTTGCAGTGACTGAGTGAAATGGGATTCAGGGACCGACGGTCATGGGATGCAGTGACTGATGGAAATTGGATGCAGTGACTGAGTGAAATGGGATGCAGTGACTGAGGGAAATGGGATGCAGTGGCTGAGGGAAATGGGATGCAGTGGCTGAGGGAAATGGGATGCAGTGGCTGAGGGAAATGAGATGCATTGACTGAGGGAAATGAGATGCATTGACTGAGGGAAATGAGATGCATTGACTGAGGGAAATGAGATGCATTGACTGAGGGAAATGAGATGCATTGACTGAGGGAAATGACATGCAGTGACTGAGGGAAATGACATGCAGTGACTGAGGGAAAGGAGATGAAGTGACTGTGGGAAATGGAATGCTGTGACTGAGGGTAATGGGATGCACCGTCTCAGTTCAATGAGATTCACTGTCTCAGTTAAATGGGATGCGCTGACTGAGTGAAATGGGATGCGCTGACTGAGTGAAATGGGATGCGGTGACTGAGGGAAAGGAGACGCAGTGACTGTGGGAAATGGGTTGCAGTGACTGAGGAAAATGGGATGCAGTGGCTGAGTGAAATGGGATGCAGTGGCTGAGTGAAATGGGATGCAGTGGCTGAGTGAAATGGGATGCAGTGGCTGAGTGAAATGGGATGCAGTGGCTGAGTGAAATGGGATGCAGTACCTGACGGAACTTGAATGAAGCGTCAGATGAGAAACGGGATGCAGTGACTGTGTGAAATAGGATGCAGTGACAGAGTGAAATGTGATGCCGTGACTGCGTGAAATGTGATGCAGTGACTGCGTGAAATGTGATGCAGTGTCTGCGTGAAATGGGATGCAGTGACTGCGTGAAATGTGATGCCGTGACTGCGTGAAATGTGATGCCGTGACTGCGTGAAATGTGATGCCGTGACTGAGTGAAGTGTGATGCAGTGTCTGCGTGAAATGTGATGCAGTGTCTGCGTGAAATGTGATGCAGTGTCTGCGTGAAATGTGATGCAGTGTCTGCGTTAAATGGGATGCAGTGTCTGCGTGAAATGGGATGCAGTGACTGTGGGAAACGAGATGAAGTGACTGTGGGAAACGAGATGAAGTGACTGTGTGAAATGTGAAGCAGTGACTGTGGGAAATGGGATGCAGTGACGGAGTGAAGTGAGATGCAGTGACTGAGTGATATGGGATGCAGTGACTGAGTGAAATGGGATGCCGTGACTGAGGGAAATGGGATGCAGTGACTGAGGGAAATGGGATGCAGTGACAGATGGAAATTGAATGCAGTGAGAGAGTGAAATTGGATGCAATGACTGTTTGGGAATGGAATGTAGTGACTGAGAGAAATGGGATGCAGTGATTGAGGGAAATGGGATGCAGTGACTGAGTGAAATGGGACGCAGTGACTGAGGGAAATGGGATGCAGTGACTGAGTGAAGTGGGATGCAGTGACTGATGGAAAGGAGATGCAGTGACTGATGGAAAGGAGATGCAGTGACTGAGTGAAATGTGATGCAGTGACTGAGTGAAATGTGATGCAGTGACTGCGTGAAATGTGATGCAGTGACTGCGTGAAATGTGATGCAGTGACTGCGTGAAATGTGATGCCGTGACTGCGTGAAATGTGATGCCGTGACTGCGTGAAGTGTGATGCAGTGACTGCGTGAAATGTGATGCAGTGTCTGCGTTAAATGGGATGCAGTGTCTGCGTGAAATGGGATGCAGTGACTGTGGGAAATGTGATGCAGTGACTGCGTGAAATGTGATGCAGTGACTGCGTTAAATGGGATGCAGTGTCTGCGTGAAATGTGATGCAGTGACTGCGTGAAATGTGATGCAGTGACTGCGTGAAATGGGATGCAGTGTCTGCGTGAAATGGGATGCAGTGACTTAGGGAAATGGGACACCGTGACTGAGTGAAATGGGATGCAGTAACAGAGTGGAATGCATTGCAGTGACTGATGGAAATTGAATGCAGTGACTGATGGAAATTGAATGCCGTGACTGCGTGAAATGAGATGCAGTGACTGCGTGAAATGGGATGCAGTGACTGCGGGAAATGGGATGCAGTGACTGTGGGAAATGGGATGCAGTGACTGTGGGAAACCAGATGAAGTGACTGTGTGAAATGTGATGCTGTGACTGTGTGAAATGTGATGCTGTGACTGTGTGAAATGTGATGCTGTGACTGTGTGAAATGGGATGCAGTGACTGTGTGAAATGTGATGCTGTGACTGATGGAGATTGAATGCAGTGTCTTATGCAAATGGGATGCACTGACTGATTGAAATGGGACGCACTGACTGAGGGAAATGGGATGCAGTGACTGAGGGAAATGGGATGCAGTGACTGAGGGAAATGGGATGCAGTGACTGAGGGAAATGGGATGCAGTGACTGAGGGAAATGGGATGCAGTGACTGAGGGAAATGGGATGCAGTTACTGAGGGAAATGGGATGCAGTTACTGAGGGAAATGGGATGCAGTTACTGAGGGAAATAGGATGCAGTGACTTGTGGAAACGGGATGCAGTGAGTGCTGGAAATGGGAGGCAGTGATTGAATGAAATGGGTGCAAGTGACCGTGGAGATGGGATGCAGTGACTTGGGGAAAGGAGATGCAGTGACTGTGGAAACGGGATGCTGTGACTGAGGGTAACGGGTTGAGGCGGCTAAGTGAAATGGGAAGCCGTGTCTCTGTGAAATGTGATGCGGAGACTGTGGGGAAATGGATGCAGTGACTGAGTGAAATGTGATGCGTTGACTGATGGAAAGGAGATGCCGTCACTGTGGGAAGTGGCATGCAGTGACTGAGTGAAATGGGAAGCTGTGAATGAGTGAAATGGGATGCCGTGACTGATGGAAATGGGATGCAGTGACTGAATGAAATGAGATGCAGTGACTGAGGGAAATGAGATGCACTGATGTCGGGAAATTGGATGCGCTGGGTGAGTGAAATGTGATGCAGTGACTGAGTGAAATGTGATGCAGTGACTGAGGGAAATGGGATGCAGTCACTGAAGGAAATGGGATGCAGTGACTGAGGGAAATGGGATGCAGTGACTGAGGGAAATGGGATGCAGTGACTGAGTGAAATGGGAAGCTGTGAATGAGTGAAATGGGAAGCTGTGAATGAGTGAAATGGGCTGCAGTGACTGAGTGACATGGGGTGCAGTGACTCTGTGAAATGGGATACAGTGACTGTGGGAAATGGGTTGCAGTGACTGAGTGAAATGGGAAGCTGTGAATGCGTGAAATGAGAAGCTGTGAATGAGTGAAAGGGGATTTTGTGACTGAGTTAAAGGAGATGCTGTGACTGAGGGAAATGGGATGCACTGTCTCAGTTCAATGAGATTCACTGTCTCAGTTAAATGGGATGCAGTGACTGAGTGAAATGCGATGCAGTGACTGCGGGAAATGGGTTGCAGTGACTGCAGGAAAGGATTGCAGTGACACGGGGAAAAGGGAGGCAGTGACTGAGGGAAATGGGATGCAGTGACTGAGTGAAAGGGGCTGCTGTGACTGAGTGAAATGGGATGCAATGACTGAGGGAAATGGGATGCAGTGATTGAGTGAAATGTGATGCAGTGACTGAGTGAAATGGGAGGTAGTGACTGACTGAATTTGGGAGGGAGTGCCTGAGTGAAATGGGATGCAGTGACTGAGGGTAATGGGACGCAGTGACTGAGTGAAATAGGATGCACTCTCTCAGTTGAATAGGATTCACTGTCTCCGTTAAATAGCATGTAGTGACTGAGTCAAATGGAATGCTGTGACTGAGTGAAATGGGATGCAGCGGCTGAGTGAAATGGGAAGCAGTGGCTGATTGAAATGGGATGCAGTGGCTGAGGGAAATGGGATGCAGTGGCTGAGGGAAATGGGATGCAGTGACTGAGGGAAATGGGATGCAGTGACTGAGGGAAATGGGATGCAGTGGCTGAGTGAAATGGGATGCAGTGGCAAAGTGAAATGGAATGCAGTGACTGAGGGAAATGAGATGCATTGACTGAGGGAAATGAGATGCATTGACTGATCGAAATGAGATGCATTGACTGAGGGAAATGAGATGCATTGACTGAGGGAAATGAGATGCATTGACTGAGGGAAATGACATGCAGTGACTGAGGGAAAGGAGATGAAGTGACTGAGGGAAAGGAGATGAAGTGACTATGGGAAATGGAATGCTGTGACTGAGGGTAATGGGATGCACCGTCTCAGTTCAATGAGATTCACTGTCTCAGTTAAATGGGATACAGTGACTGAGGGAAATGGGATGCGCTGACTGAGTGAAATGGGATGCGGTGACTGAGGGAAAGGAGACGCAGTGACTGTGGGAAATGGGTTGCAGTGACTGAGGAAAATGGGAGGCAGTGATTGAGTGAAATGGGATGCAGTGGCTGAGTGATGTGGGATGCAGTGGCTGAGTGAAATGGGATGCAGTGACTGAGTGAAATGGGATGCAGTGACTGAGTGAAATGAGCTGCAATGACTGTGTGAAGTGGGATGCAGTGAATGAGTGAAGTGAGGTGCAGTGACTGATGGAGATTGAATGCAGTGTCTGATGGAAATGGGATGCACTGAGTGAGGGAAATGGGATGCACTGAGTGAGGGAAATGGGATGCAGTGACTGAGGGAAATGGGATGCAGTGACTTTTGGAAATGGGATGCAGTGAGTGATGGAAATGGGTGGCAGTGAGTGATGGAAATGGGAGGCAGTGATTGAATGAAACGGGTACGAGTGACCATGGAGATGGGATGCAGTGACCTGGGGAAAGGAGATGCAGTGACTGTGGAAACGGGATGCTGTGACTGAGGGTAACGGGTTGCAGTGGCTAAGTGAAATGGGACGCCGTGTCTCTGTGAAATCTGATGCGGAGACTGTGGGGAAATGGATTCTGTGACTGAATGAAATGGGATGCAGTGACTGAGTGAAATGTGATGCGTTGACTGATGGAAAGGAGATGCAGTCACTGTTTGAAATGGCATGCAGTGACTGATGGAAATGGGATGCAGTGACTGAGCTAAATGGGATGCAGTGACTGAATGAAATGAGATGCAGTGACTGAGGGAAATGAGATGCACTGATGTAGGGAAATTGGATGCACTGGGTGAGTGAAATGTGATGCAGTCACTGAGTGAAATGGGATGCACTGGTGAGTGAAATGGGATGCAGTGACTGAGGGAAATGGGATGCAGTCACTGTTTGAAATGGCATGCAGTGACTGATGGAAATGGGATGCAGTGACTGATGGAAATGGGATGCAGTGACTGAGCTAAATGGGATGCAGTGACTGAATGAAATGAGATGCAGTGACTGAGGGAAATGAGATGCACTGATGTAGGGAAATTGGATGCACTGGGTGAGTGAAATGTGATGCAGTCACTGAGTGAAATGGGATGCACTGGTGAGAGAAATGGGATGCAGTCACTGAAGGAAATGGGATGCAGTGACTGAGGGAAATGGGAAGCTGTGAATGAGTGAAATGGGAAGCTGTGAATGAGTGAAATGGGCTGCAGTGATTGAGTGACATGGGGTGCAGTGACTCTGTGAAATGGGTTGCAGTGACTGAGTGAAATGGGAAGCTGTGAATGAGTGAAATGGGAAGCTGTGAATGAGTGAAAGGGGATTTTGTGACTGAGTTAAAGGAGATGCTGTGACTGAGGGAAATGGGATGCACTGTCTCAGTTGGATAGGATTCACTGTCTCCGTTAAATAGCATGTAGTGACTGAGTCAAATGGAATGCTGTGACTGAGTGAAATGGGAAGCAGTGGCTGAGTGAAATGGGAAGCAGTGGCTGAGTGAAATGGGAAGCAGTGACTGAGGGAAATGGGATGCGCTGACTGAGTGAAATGGGATGCTGTGACTGAGGGAAAGGAGACGCAGTGACTGTGGGAAATGGGTTGCAGTGACTGAGGAAAATGGGAGGCAGTGATTGAGTGAAATGGGATGCAGTCACTGAGTGAAATGTGATGCAGTGACTGAGTGAAATGGGATGCAGTGACTGAGTGAAATGGGATTCAGGGACCGACGGTCATGGGATGCAGTGACTGATGGAAATTGGATGCAGTGACTGAGTGAAATGGGATGCAGTGGCTGAGTGAAATGGGATGCAGTGACTGAGGGAAATGGGATGCAGTGGCTGAGGGAAATGGGATGCAGTGGCTGAGGGAAATGAGATGCATTGACTGAGGGAAATGAGATGCATTGACTGAGGGAAATGAGATGCAGTGACTGAGGGAAATGAGATGCAGTGACTGAGGGAAATGAGATGCAGTGACTGAGGGAAATGAGATGCAGTGACTGAGGGAAAGGAGATGAAGTGACTGTGGGAAATGGAATGCTGTGACTGAGGGTAATGGGATGCACCGTCTCAGTTCAATGAGATTCACTGTCTCAGTTAAATGGGATGCGCTGACTGAGTGAAATGGGATGCGCTGACCGAGTGAAATGGGATGCGGTGACTGAGGGAAAGGAGACGCAGTGACTGTGGGAAATGGGTTGCAGTGACTGAGGAAAATGGGATGCAGTGACTGAGTGAAATGGGATGCAGTGACTGAGTGATGTGGGATGCAGTGGCTGAGTGAAATGGGATGCAGTGGCTGAGTGAAATGGGATGCAGTGGCTGAGTGAAATGGGATGCAGTGGCTGAGTGAAATGGGATGCAGTACCTGACGGAACTTGAATGAAGCGTCAGATGAGAAACGGGATGCAGTGACTGTGTGAAATAGGATGCAGTGACAGAGTGAAATGTGATGCCGTGACTGCGTGAAATGTGATGCAGTGACTGCGTGAAATGTGATGCAGTGACTGCGTGAAATGTGATGCAGTGTCTGCGTGAAATGTGATGCCGTGACTGCGTGAAATGTGATGCCGTGACTGCGTGAAATGTGATGCCGTGACTGCGTGAAGTGTGATGCAGTGTCTGCGTGAAATGTGATGCAGTGTCTGCGTGAAATGTGATGCAGTGTCTGCGTGAAATGTGATGCAGTGTCTGCGTTAAATGTGATGCAGTGTCTGCGTGAAATGGGATGCAGTGTCTGCGTGAAATGGGATGCAGTGTCTGCGTGAAATGGGATGCAGTGACTGTGGGAAATGGGATGCAGTGACTGTGGGTTACGAGATGAAGTGACTGTGTGAAATGTGATGCAGTGACTGTGGGAAATGGGATGCAGTGACGGAGTGAAGTGAGATGCAGTGACTGAGTGATATGGGATGCAGTGACTGAGTGATATGGGATGCAGTGACTGAGTGAAATGGGATGCCGTGACTGAGGGAAATGGGATGCCGTGACTGAGGGAAATGGGATGCAGTGACAGATGGAAATTGAATGCAGTGAGAGAGTGAAATTGGATGCAATGACTGTTTGGGAATGGAATGTAGTGACTGAGAGAAATGGGATGCAGTGACTGAGGGAAATGGGATGCAGTGACTGAGTGAAATGGGACGCAGTGACTGAGGGAAATGGGATGCAGTGACTGCGTGAAATGTGATGCAGTGACTGCGTGAAATGTGATGCAGTGACTGCGTGAAATGTGATGCCGTGACTGCGTGAAATGTGATGCCGTGACTGCGTGAAGTGTGATGCAGTGACTGCGTGAAATGTGATGCAGTGTCTGCGTTAAATGGGATGCAGTGTCTGCGTGAAATGGGATGCAGTGACTGCGGGAAATGGGATGCAGTGACTGTGGGAAACGAGATGAAGTGACTGTGTGAAATGTGATGCAGTGACTGTGGGAAATGGGATGCAGTGACGGAGTGAAGTGAGATGCAGTGACTGAGTGATATGGGATGCAGTGACTGAGTGAAATGGGATGCAGTGACTGAGTGAAATGGGATGCAGTGACTGAGTGAAATGGGATGCCGTGACTGAGGGAAATGGGATGCAGTGACTGAGGGAAATGGGATGCAGTGACTGAGGGAAATGGGATGCAGTGACTGAGTGAAATGGGATGCCGTGACTGAGGGAAATGGGATGCATTGACTGAGGGAAATGAGATGCATTGACTGAGGGAAATGAGATGCATTGACTGAGGGAAATGAGATGCATTGACTGAGGGAAATGAGATGCAGTGACTGAGGGAAATGAGATGCAGTGACTGAGGGAAATGAGATGCAGTGACTGAGGGAAATGAGATGCAGTGACTGAGGGAAAGGAGATGAAGTGACTGTGGGAAATGGAATGCTGTGACTGAGGGTAATGGGATGCACCGTCTCAGTTCAATGAGATTCACTGTCTCAGTTAAATGGGATGCGCTGACTGAGTGAAATGGGATGCGCTGACCGAGTGAAATGGGATGCGGTGACTGAGGGAAAGGAGACGCAGTGACTGTGGGAAATGGGTTGCAGTGACTGAGGAAAATGGGATGCAGTGACTGAGTGAAATGGGATGCAGTGACTGAGTGATGTGGGATGCAGTGGCTGAGTGAAATGGGATGCAGTGGCTGAGTGAAATGGGATGCAGTGGCTGAGTGAAATGGGATGCAGTGGCTGAGTGAAATGGGATGCAGTACCTGACGGAACTTGAATGAAGCGTCAGATGAGAAACGGGATGCAGTGACTGTGTGAAATAGGATGCAGTGACAGAGTGAAATGTGATGCCGTGACTGCGTGAAATGTGATGCAGTGACTGCGTGAAATGTGATGCAGTGACTGCGTGAAATGTGATGCAGTGTCTGCGTGAAATGTGATGCCGTGACTGCGTGAAATGTGATGCCGTGACTGCGTGAAGTGTGATGCAGTGTCTGCGTGAAATGTGATGCAGTGTCTGCGTGAAATGTGATGCAGTGTCTGCGTGAAATGTGATGCAGTGTCTGCGTTAAATGTGATGCAGTGTCTGCGTTAAATGTGATGCAGTGTCTGCGTTAAATGGGATGCAGTGTCTGCGTGAAATGGGATGCAGTGTCTGCGTGAAATGGGATGCAGTGACTGTGGGAAATGGGATGCAGTGACTGTGGGTTACGAGATGAAGTGACTGTGTGAAATGTGATGCAGTGACTGTGGGAAATGGGATGCAGTGACGGAGTGAAGTGAGATGCAGTGACTGAGTGATATGGGATGCAGTGACTGAGTGATATGGGATGCAGTGACTGAGTGAAATGGGATGCCGTGACTGAGGGAAATGGGATGCCGTGACTGAGGGAAATGGGATGCAGTGACAGATGGAAATTGAATGCAGTGAGAGAGTGAAATTGGATGCAATGACTGTTTGGGAATGGAATGTAGTGACTGAGAGAAATGGGATGCAGTGACTGAGGGAAATGGGATGCAGTGACTGAGTGAAATGGGACGCAGTGACTGAGGGAAATGGGATGCAGTGACTGAGTGAAGTGAGATGCAGTGACTGATGGAAAGGAGATGCAGTGACTGATGGAAAGGAGATGCAGTGACTGAGTGAAATGTGATGCAGTGACTGCGTGAAATGTGATGCAGTGACTGCGTGAAATGTGATGCAGTGACTGCGTGAAATGGGATGCAGTGTCTACGTGAAATGGGATGCAGTGACTTAGGGAAATGGGACACCGTGACTGAGTGAAATGGGATGCAGTAACAGAGTGGAATGCATTGCAGTGACTGATGGAAATTGAATGCAGTGACTGATGGAAATTGAATGCCGTGACTGCGTGAAATGAGATGCAGTGACTGCGTGAAATGGGATGCAGTGACTGCGGGAAATGGGATGCAGAGACTGCGGGAAATGGGATGCAGTGACTGTGGGAAATGGGATGCAGTGACTGTGTGAAATGTGATGCTGTGACTGTGTGAAATGTGATGCTGTGACTGTGTGAAATGTGATGCTGTGACTGTGTGAAATGTGATGCTGTGACTGTGTGAAATGGGATGCAGTGTCTGTGGGAAATGGGATGCAGTGACTGTGTGAAATGTGATGCTGTGACTGATGGAGATTGAATGCAGTGTCTTATGCAAATGGGATGCACTGACTGATTGAAATGGGACGCACTGACTGAGGGAAATGGGATGCAGTGACTGAGGGAAATGGGATGCAGTGACTGAGGGAAATGGGATGCAGTGACTGAGGGAAATGGGATGCAGTGACTGAGGGAAATGGGATGCAGTGACTGAGGGAAATGGGATGCAGTGACTGAGTGAAATGGGATGCAGTGACTGAGGGAAATAGGATGCAGTGACTTTTGGAAACGGGATGCAGTGAGTGCTGGAAATGGGAGGCAGTGATTGAATGAAATGGGTGCAAGTGACCGTGGAGATGGGATGCAGTGACTTGGGGAAAGGAGATGCAGTGACTGTGGAAACGGGATGCTGTGACTGAGGGTAACGGGTTGAGGCGGCTAAGTGAAATGGGAAGCCGTGTCTCTGTGAAATGTGATGCGGAGACTGTGGGGAAATGGATGCAGTGACTGAGTAAAATGTGATGCGTTGACTGATGGAAAGGAGATGCCGTCACTGTGGGAAGTGGCATGCAGTGACTGAGTGAAATGGGAAGCTGTGAATGAGTGAAATGGGATGCCGTGACTGATGGAAATGGGATGCAGTGACTGAATGAAATGGGATGCAGTGACTGAGGGAAATGAGATGCACTGATGTCGGGAAATTGGATGCACTGGGTGAGTGAAATGTGATGCAGTGACTGAGGGAAATGTGATGCAGTCACTGAAGGAAATGGGATGCAGTGACTGAGGGAAATGGGATGCAGTGACTGAGGGAAATGGGATGCAGTGAATGAGTGAAATGGGAAGCTGTGAATGAGTGAAATGGGAAGCTGTGAATGAGTGAAATGGGCTGCAGTGACTGAGTGACATGGGGTGCAGTGACTGATGGAAATGGGATGCAGTGACTGATGGAAATGGGATGCAGTGACTGAGCTAAATGGGATGCAGTGACTGAATGAAATGAGATGCAGTGACTGAGGGAAATGAGATGCACTGATGTAGGGAAATTGGATGCACTGGGTGAGTGAAATGTGATGCAGTCACTGAGTGAAATGGGATGCACTGGTGAGAGAAATGGGATGCAGTCACTGAAGGAAATGGGATGCAGTGACTGAGGGAAATGGGAAGCTGTGAATGAGTGAAATGGGAAGCTGTGAATGAGTGAAATGGGCTGCAGTGATTGAGTGACATGGGGTGCAGTGACTCTGTGAAATGGGTTGCAGTGACTGAGTGAAATGGGTAGCTGTGAATGAGTGAAATGGGAAGCTGTGAATGAGTGAAAGGGGATTTTGTGACTGAGTTAAAGGAGATGCTGTGACTGAGGGAAATGGGATGCACTGTCTCAGTTGGATAGGATTCACTGTCTCCGTTAAATAGCATGTAGTGACTGAGTCAAATGGAATGCTGTGACTGAGTGAAATGGGAAGCAGTGGCTGAGTGAAATGGGAAGCAGTGGCTGAGTGAAATGGGAAGCAGTGACTGAGGGAAATGGGATGCGCTGACTGAGTGAAATGGGATGCTGTGACTGAGGGAAAGGAGACGCAGTGACTGTGGGAAATGGGTTGCAGTGACTGAGGAAAATGGGAGGCAGTGATTGAGTGAAATGGGATGCAGTCACTGAGTGAAATGTGATGCAGTGACTGAGTGAAATGGGATGCAGTGACTGAGTGAAATGGGATTCAGGGACCGACGGTCATGGGATGCAGTGACTGATGGAAATTGGATGCAGTGACTGAGGGAAATGGGATGCAGTGGCTGAGGGAAATGGGATGCAGTGGCTGAGGGAAATGAGATGCATTGACTGAGGGAAATGAGATGCATTGACTGAGGGAAATGAGATGCATTGACTGAGGGAAATGAGATGCATTGACTGAGGGAAATGACATGCAGTGACTGAGGGAAATGAGATGCAGTGACTGAGGGAAATGAGATGCAGTGACTGAGGGAAATGACATGCAGTGACTGAGGGAAAGGAGATGAAGTGACTGTGGGAAATGGAATGCTGTGACTGAGGGTAATGGGATGCACCGTCTCAGTTCAATGAGATTCACTGTCTCAGTTAAATGGGATGCGCTGACTGAGTGAAATGGGATGCGCTGACCGAGTGAAATGGGATGCGGTGACTGAGGGAAAGGAGACGCAGTGACTGTGGGAAATGGGTTGCAGTGACTGAGGAAAATGGGATGCAGTGACTGAGTGAAATGGGATGCAGTGACTGAGTGATGTGGGATGCAGTGGCTGAGTGAAATGGGATGCAGTGGCTGAGTGAAATGGGATGCAGTGGCTGAGTGAAATGGGATGCAGTGGCTGAGTGAAATGGGATGCAGTACCTGACGGAACTTGAATGAAGCGTCAGATGAGAAACGGGATGCAGTGACTGTGTGAAATAGGATGCAGTGACAGAGTGAAATGTGATGCCGTGACTGCGTGAAATGTGATGCAGTGACTGCGTGAAATGTGATGCAGTGACTGCGTGAAATGTGATGCAGTGTCTGCGTGAAATGTGATGCCGTGACTGCGTGAAATGTGATGCCGTGACTGCGTGAAATGTGATGCCGTGACTGCGTGAAGTGTGATGCAGTGTCTGCGTGAAATGTGATGCAGTGTCTGCGTGAAATGTGATGCAGTGTCTGCGTGAAATGTGATGCAGTGTCTGCGTGAAATGTGATGCAGTGTCTGCGTTAAATGTGATGCAGTGTCTGCGTTAAATGTGATGCAGTGTCTGCGTTAAATGGGATGCAGTGTCTGCGTGAAATGGGATGCAGTGACTGTGGGAAATGGGATGCAGTGACTGTGGGTTACGAGATGAAGTGACTGTGTGAAATGTGATGCAGTGACTGTGTGAAATGTGATGCAGTGACTGTGGGAAATGGGATGCAGTGACTGAGGGAAATGGGATGCTGTGACTGAGGGAAATGGGATGCAGTGACAGATGGAAATTGAATGCAGTGAGAGAGTGAAATTGGATGCAATGACTGGGAATGGAATGCAGTGACTGAGAGAAATGGGATGCAGTGACTGAGGGAAATGGGATGCAGTGACTGAGGGAAATGGGATGCAGTGACTGCGTGAAATGTGATGCAGTGACTGCGTGAAATGTGATGCAGTGACTGCGTGAAATGTGATGCCGTGACTGCGTGAAATGTGATGCCGTGACTGCGTGAAGTGTGATGCAGTGACTGCGTGAAATGTGATGCAGTGTCTGCGTTAAATGGGATGCAGTGTCTGCGTGAAATGGGATGCAGTGACTGCGGGAAATGGGATGCAGTGACTGTGGGAAACGAGATGAAGTGACTGTGTGAAATGTGATGCAGTGACTGTGGGAAATGGGATGCAGTGACGGAGCGAAGTGAGATGCAGTGACTGAGTGATATGGGATGCAGTGACTGAGTGAAATGGGATGCAGTGACTGAGTGAAATGGGATGCCGTGACTGAGGGAAATGGGATGCAGTGACTGAGGGAAATGGGATGCAGTGACTGAGGGAAATGGGATGCAGTGACTGAGTGAAATGGGATGCCGTGACTGAGGGAAATGGGATGCAGTGACAGATGGAAATTGAACGCAGTGAGAGAGTGAAATTGGATGCAATGACTGTTTGGGAATGGAATGTAGTGACTGAGAGAAATGGGATGCAGTGACTGAGGGAAATGGGATGCAGTGACTGAGTGAAATGGGACGCAGTGACTGAGGGAAATGGGATGCAGTGACTGAGTGAAGTGAGATGCAGTGACTGATGGAAAGGAGATGCAGTGACTGATGGAAAGGAGATGCAGTGACTGAGTGAAATGTGATGCAGTGACTGCGTGAAATGTGATGCAGTGACTGCGTGAAATGTGATGCAGTGACTGCGTGAAATGTGATGCAGTGACTGCGTGAAATGGGATGCAGTGTCTACGTGAAATGGGATGCAGTGACTTAGGGAAATGGGACACCGTGACTGAGTGAAATGGGATGCAGTAACAGAGTGGAATGCATTGCAGTGACTGATGGAAATTGAATGCAGTGACTGATGGAAATTGAATGCCGTGACTGCGTGAAATGAGATGCAGTGACTGCGTGAAATGGGATGCAGTGACTGCGTGAAATGGGATGCAGTGACTGTGGGAAATGGGATGCAGTGACTGTGGGAAACCAGATGAAGTGACTGTGTGAAATGTGATGCTGTGACTGTGTGAAATGTGATGCTGTGACTGTGTGAAATGTGATGCTGTGACTGTGTGAAATGGGATGCAGTGTCTGTGGGAAATGGGATGCAGTGACTGTGTGAAATGTGATGCTGTGACTGATGGAGATTGAATGCAGTGTCTTATGCAAATGGGATGCACTGACTGATTGAAATGGGACGCACTGACTGAGGGAAATGGGATGCAGTGACTGAGGGAAATGGGATGCAGTGACTGAGGGAAATGGGATGCAGTGACTGAGGGAAATGGGATGCAGTGACTGAGGGAAATGGGATGCAGTGACTGAGGGAAATGGGATGCAGTTACTGAGGGAAATAGGATGCAGTGACTTTTGGAAACGGGATGCAGTGAGTGCTGGAAATGGGAGGCAGTGATTGAATGAAATGGGTGCAAGTGACCGTGGAGATGGGATGCAGTGACTTGGGGAAAGGAGATGCAGTGACTGTGGAAACGGGATGCTGTGACTGAGGGTAACGGGTTGAGGCGGCTAAGTGAAATGGGAAGCCGTGTCTCTGTGAAATGTGATGCGGAGACTGTGGGGAAATGGATGCAGTGACTGAGTAAAATGTGATGCGTTGACTGATGGAAAGGAGATGCCGTCACTGTGGGAAGTGGCATGCAGTGACTGAGTGAAATGGGAAGCTGTGAATGAGTGAAATGGGATGCCGTGACTGATGGAAATGGGATGCAGTGACTGAATGAAATGAGATGCAGTGACTGAGGGAAATGAGATGCACTGATGTCGGGAAATTGGATGCACTGGGTGAGTGAAATGTGATGCAGTGACTGAGGGAAATGTGATGCAGTCACTGAAGGAAATGGGATGCAGTGACTGAGGGAAATAGGATGCAGTGACTGAGGGAAATGGGATGCAGTGACTGAGGGAAATGGGATGCAGTGAATGAGTGAAATGGGAAGCTGTGAATGAGTGAAATGGGAAGCTGTGAATGAGTGAAATGGGAAGCTGTGAATGAGTGAAATGGGCTGCAGTGACTGAGTGACATGGGGTGCAGTGACTCTGTGAAATGGGATACAGTGACTGTGGGAAATGGGTTGCAGTGACTGAGTGAAATGGGAAGCTGTGAATGAGTGAAATGGGAAGCTGTGAATGAGTGAAAGGGGATTTTGTGACTGAGTTAAAGGAGATGCTGTGACTGAGGGAAATGGGATGCACTGTCTCAGTTCAATGAGATTCACTGTCTCAGTTAAATGGGATGCAGTGACTGAGTGAAATGCGATGCAGTGACTGTGGGAAATGGGTTGCAGTGACTGCAGGAAAGGATTGCAGTGACACGGGGAAAAGGGAGGCAGTGACTGA
Source organism: Stegostoma tigrinum (assembly GCF_030684315.1). Lineage (NCBI taxonomy): Eukaryota > Metazoa > Chordata > Chondrichthyes > Orectolobiformes > Stegostomatidae > Stegostoma > Stegostoma tigrinum. The sequence continues at coordinate 1,737,963 of NW_026728483.1, read as the reverse complement.
GGGAAATGGGATGCAGTGACTGAGTGAAAGGGGCTGCTGTGACTGAGTGAAATGGGATGCAATGACTGAGGGAAATGGGATGCAGTGATTGAGTGAAATGTGATGCAGTGACTGAGTGAAATGGGAGGTAGTGACTGACTGAATTTGGGAGGGAGTGCCTGAGTGAAATGGGATGCAGTGACTGAGGGTAATGGGACGCAGTGACTGAGTGAAATAGGATGCACTCTCTCAGTTGAATAGGATTCACTGTCTCCGTTAAATAGCATGTAGTGACTGAGTCAAATGGAATGCTGTGACTGAGTGAAATGGGATGCAGCGGCTGAGTGAAATGGGAAGCAGTGGCTGATTGAAATGGGATGCAGTGGCTGAGGGAAATGGGATGCAGTGGCTGAGGGAAATGGGATGCAATGACTGAGGGAAATGGGATGCAGTGACTGAGGGAAATGGGAGGCAGTGGCTGAGTGAAATGGGATGCAGTGACTGAGGGAAATGGGATGCAGTGACTGAGTGAAATGGGATGCAGTGACTGAGGGAAATGGGATGCAGTGGCTGAGGGAAATGGGATGCAGTGGCTAAGTGAAATGGAATGCAGTGACTGAGGGAAATGAGATGCATTGACTGAGGGAAATGAGATGCATTGACTGAGGGAAATGAGATGCATTGACTGAGGGAAATGAGATGCATTGACTGAGGGAAATGAGATGCATTGACTGAGGGAAATGAGATGCATTGACTGAGGGAAATGAGATGCATTGACTGAGGGAAATGAGATGCATTGACTGAGGGAAATGAGATGCATTGACTGAGGGAAATGAGATGCATTGACTGAGGGAAATGAGATGCATTGACTGAGGGAAATGACATGCAGTGACTGAGGGAAAGGAGATGAAGTGACTGAGGGAAAGGAGATGAAGTGACCTTGGGAAATGGAATGCTGTGACTGAGGGTAATGGGATGCACCGTCTTAGTTCAATGAGATTCACTGTCTCAGTTAAATGGGATACAGTGACTGAGGGAAATGGGATGCGCTGACTGAGTGAAATGGGATGCGGTGACTGAGGGAAAGGAGACGCAGTGACTGTGGGAAATGGGTTGCAGTGACTGAGGAAAATGGGAGGCAGTGATTGAGTGAAATGGGATGCAGTGGCTGAGTGATGTGGGATGCAGTGGCTGAGTGAAATGGGATGCAGTGGCAGAGTGAAATGGGATGCAGTGGCTGAGTGAAATGGGATGCAGTACCTGACGGAACTTGAATGAAGCGTCAGATGAGAAACGGGATGCAGTGACTGTGTGAAATGGGATGCAGTGACTGCGTGAAATAGGATGCCGTGACTGCGTGAAATGTGATGCCGTGACTGCGTGAAATGGGATGCAGTGACTGAGTGAAATGGGATGCAGTGACTGCGTGAAATGAGCTGCAATGACTGTGTGAAGTGGGATGCAGTGAATGAGTGAAGTGAGGTGCAGTGACTGATGGAGATTGAATGCTGTGTCTGATGCAAATGGGATGCAGTGACTGAGGGAAATGGGATGCAGTGACTGAGGGAAATGGGATGCAGTGACTGAGGGAAATGGGATGCAGTGACTGAGGGAAATGGGATGCAGTGAGTGATGGAAATGGGAGGCAGTGATTGAATGAAATGGGTGCAAGTGACCGTGGAGATGGGATGCAGTGACTTGGGGAAAGGAGATGCAGTGACTGAGGGTAACGGGTTGCAGTGGCGAATTGAAATGGGACGCCGTGTCTCTGTGAAATGTGATGCGGAGACTGTGGGGAAATGGATGCAGTGACTGAATGAAATGGGATGCAGTGACTGAGTGAAATGTGATGCGTTGACTGATGGAAAGGAGATGCCGACACTGTTGGAAATGGCATGCGGTGACTGAGTGAAATGGGAAGCTGTGAATGAGTGAAATGGGATGCAGTGACTGAGGGAAATGGGATGCAGTTACTGAGGGAAGTAGGATGCAGTGACTTTTGGAAATGGGATGAAGTGAGTGATGGAAATGAGAGGCAGTGATTGAATGAAACGGGTACGAGTGACCATGGAGATGGAATGCAGTGACCTGGGGAAAGGAGATGCAGTGACTGTGGAAACGGGATGCTGTGACTGAGGGTAACGGGTTGCAGTGGCTAAGTGAAATGGGACACCGTGTCTCTGTGAAATCTGATGCGGAGACTGTGGGGAAATGGATTCTGTGACTGAATGAAATGGGATGCAGTGACTGAGTGAAATGTGATGCGTTGACTGAGTGAAATGGGATGCAGTGGCTGATTGTAATGGGATGCAGTGGCTGAGTGAAATGGGATGCAGTGACTGAGGGAAATGGGATGCGCTGACTGAGTGAAATGGGAAGCAGTGGCTGAGTGAAATGGGAAGCAGTGGCTGATTGAAATGGGATGCAGTGGCTGAGTGAAATGGGATGCAGTGACTGAGGGAAATGGGAGGCAGTGATTGAGTGAAATGGGATGCAGTCACTGAGTGAAATGGGATGCAGTCACTGAGTGAAATGGGATGCAGTGACTGAGGGAACTGTGATGCGTTGACTGATGGAAAGGAGATGCCATCACTGTGGGAAATGGCATGCAGTGACTGAGTGAAATGGGAAGCTGTGAATGAGTGAAATGGGATGCCGTGACTGATGGAAATGGGATGCAGTGACTGAATGAAATGAGATGCAGTGACTGAGGGAAATGAGATGCACTGATGTAGGGAAATTGGATGCACTGGGTGAGTGAAATGGGATGCACTGGCTGAGGGAAATGGGATGCAGTGACTGAGGGAAATGGGATGCAGTGACTGAGGGAAATGGGAAGCTGTGACTGAGGGAAATGGGAAGCTGTGAATGAGTGAAATGGGAAGCTGTGAATTAGTGAAATGGGCTGCAGTGACTGAGTGACATGGGGTGCAGTGACTCTTTGAAATGGGTTGCAGTGACTGAGGGAAATTGGTTGCAGTGACTGAGTGAAATGGGAAGCTGTGAATGAGTGAAATGGGAAGCTGTGAATGAGTGAAAGGGGATTTTGTGACTGAGTTGAAGGAGATGCTGTGACTGAGGGAAATGGGATGCACTGTCTCAGTTCAATGAGATTCACTGTCTCAGTTAAATGGGATGCAGTGACTGAGTGAAATGGGATGCAGTGACTGAGGGTAATGGGACGCAGTGACTGAGTGAAATAGGATGCACTCTCTCAGTTGAATAGGATTCAGTGTCTCCGTTAAATAGCATCTAGTGACTGAGTCAAACGGAATGCTGTGACTGAGTGAAATGGGATGCAGTGGCTGAGTGAAATGGGAAGCAGTGGCTGAGTGAAATGGGATGCAGTGACTGAGGGAAATGGGATGCGCTGACTGAGTGAAATGGGATGCTGTGACTGAGGGAAAGGAGATGCAGTGACTGAGGAAAATGGGAGGCAGTGATTGAGTGAAATGGGATACAGTCACTGAGTGAAATGTGATACAGTGACTGAGTGAAATGGGATGCAGTGACTGAGTGAAATGGGATTCAGGGACCGACGGTCATGGGATGCAGTGACTGATGGAAATGGGATGCAGTGACTGAGGGAAATGAGATGCATTGACTGAGGGAAATGAGATGCATTGACTGAGGGAAATGAGATGCATTGACTGAGGGAAAGGAGATGCATTGACTGAGGGAAAGGAGATGAAGTGACTGTGGGAAATGGAATGCTGTGACTGAGGGTAATGGGATGCACCGTCTCAGTTCAATGAGATTCACTGTCTCAGTTAAATGGGATTCAGTGACTGAGCGAAATGGGATGCGCTGACTGAGTGAAATGGGATGCGGTGACTGAGGGAAAGGAGACGCAGTGACTGTGGGAAATGGGTTGCAGTGACTGAGGAAAATGGGAGGCAGTGATTGAGTGAAATGGGATGCAGTGGCTGAGTGATGTGGGATGCAGTGGCTGAGTGATGTGGGATGCAGTGGCTGAGTGATGTGGGATGCAGTGGCTGAGTGAAATGGGATGCAGTGGCTGAGTGAAATAGGATGCAGTACCTGACGGAACTTGAATGAAGCGTCAGATGAGAAACGGGATGCAGTGACTGTGTGAAATGGGATGCAGTGACTGCGTGAAATAGGATGCAGTGACTCCGTGAAGTGTGATGCCGTGACTGCGTGAAGTGTGATGCAGTGACTGCGTGAAATGTGATGCAGTGACTGCGTGACATGTGATGCAGTGTCTGCGTGACATGTGATGCAGTGTCTGCGTGACATGGGATGCAGTGTCTGCGTGAAATGGGATGCAGTGTCTGCGTGAAATGGGATGCAGTGTCTGCGTGAAATGGGATGCAGTGTCTGCGTGAAATGGGATGCAGTGTCTGCGTGAAATGGGATGCAGTGACTGTGGGAAATGGGATGCAGTGACTGTGGGAAATGGGATGCAGTGAATGAGTGAAGTGAGCTGCAATGATTGTGTGAAGTGGGATGCAGTGAATGAGTGAAGTGAGGTGCAGTGACTGATGGAGATTGAATGCAGTGTCTGATACAAATGGGATGCACTGACTGAGTGAAATGGGATGCACTGACTGAGGGAAATGGGATGCAGTGATTGAGGGAAATGGGATGCAGTGACTTTTGGAAATGGGTGTATACAGTTGTATAGGGTGCTGGTGAGGCTTGGTGTGGAGTAGTTTGTACAGTTTTAGTCTCCTCACTTGAGAAAGGATGTACTGGCACTGGAGTGGGTGCGAAGGAGGTTCACGAGGTTGATTCCAGAATTAAAAATGTTGCTGTATGGGGAGAGATTGAGTAGACTCCGATTGCAGTCACTGGAATTTAGAAGAATGAGGGGTGATCTAAAAGAAACTTTTAAAATTATGAAACAAATGTATCGGAAATTGTTTCCACTGATGGGCGAAATTCCAACTTGGGGGCACAGCCTCAAAATAAGTGTGATCAGATTTAAAACTGAGTTGAGGATGAGCTTCTTTATCCAAAGGGTTGTGAATCTGTGGAATTCTCTGCCCACTGAAACAGTTGAGGTTCCCTTGTTGAATGTTTTGAAAGCCAAAACAGATAGATCTTTGAACAGGAAAGGAATTGAGGGTTATGGTGAATGGGAGGGTAAGTGGAGCTGAGTCCGCAAAAAAGATCAGCGGAACGAGCTGGTAGAGACAGATGGCCTACTCCTGTTTTATTTCTTATGTCCGTATGTCCTTAGATTGCCATCCTTGTCATTCCTCCTTCCCTGGAATAGGCCAGTTCTGAACGCTGATCAGTAGGTCTTTAAATAACTCCCACGTATCAAATGTTGACTTGTTCAATAAAAGCTCCTCCCAATTAATACTGCTCAGCTCCTACCTAACACTGATGTAATTTTCCCTCCCCCAATTTCGTCCCTTCCCACAAGGTCCTGATTATCCATGGCTGTCTTAAAATGTAAGGAGATGCGATCGCCCATTTAAGAAGCTCCTGCTTCACTGTTTTTCCCAAGTGGGAGTCAGCTACAGGCTTTCTTGTTCCACGATGGGGGAGGAAATGGCCGAGAGGTATTATTGCTGGACTGTTAATTCAGAGACTGAGATAACATTCTGGGGACCTGTGTTCAAATCCCAGCACAGCAGATGGTGGAATTTGAATTCAATATAAAAGAAAATCATGAATTAAGAATATAATGATGACCATGAATTCATTGCCAAATGTCAGAAAAACTCACCTGGTTCACTGATGTGCTTTCGGGAAGGAAACTGCCACCCTTACATGATCTGGCCTACATGTGACTGCAGACCCACAGCAATATGATTGACTTTGAACTGTCCCCTGGGCAATTAGGGATGGACAATAAACACTGCGTAGCTCGGGATGTCCTCCTCCCATTAACAAATAAATAAAATTGGTTTCTAGATCTTCCGATCCAAGATCGTTTCTTGCTCTCATACTAATTTCTTTGCTTACAGTCACTTTCCCTCCTGCCTGTCTTTTTGGAATGCCGTATAGCCCTGCGCACTTAGCTCCAGTGTTGATCTCCTTGTAACCATGTCTTTGTAATAGCTATAAAATCATGCCCGTCAACCTAGAAATGTGCTATTAATTTGTTGATTTTGTTCTGAATACAATGAGCACGCAAGCAAAGAGCCATGAATTTAGCTTTATCACTTGATTTCACCTCTTGACACTATTTACAGCTGTTTTCTGTTTGTACATGCTGTCTTTTCCAGTAGCACGCTGAGTATTGTTATCCCGATAGTTCTTTCGTATCAGTCCGTGTGTATTCCTGGGCGAATGTGCTCGTGTGGTCTCAGGAGTTGCGGAGGTCACGGCTCTGGGACAGCCGTTTCATCGCTCTATGCTGCAGGTAAGAAGAAAAGAAAATCTCTTGCTCTGAGCTCTGCAAACCTGGGCAATGTCAAAAGGGAAACAAGGTCAAAAGAATTTCAACAAGAATCTCAAAATTAACTGCTGAATTCATATCAACATTACGGGCATCGCCCAACTTAGTGGCCACAACATCCCACTTTCTATTCTTCACAAACAATCCAAAGGCTGAAGTATCCGTATCCCTCTTAACTTTTATGGTTTTTGAGCTAATTTCTTGTTTCTAACTTGTGCATATTTGTGGTGCCTTATGACTTCTTGCATTTAGCAATTGATAAAACTCACTCTCTCACGAGTTCAGGAGAAGCTAGTTTTATAGAATCCCCAGTGTGGAAACAGGCCACTCAGTTCAACAAGCCCACAGCAACCCTCCAAAGAGCATCCCACCTAGACCCATCCCCATTCCCCTACTCTATCCCTGTCAGCCTGCATTTCCCATGGCTAATGTACCTAACCTAGACATCCGTGGGCACTGTGGGTAATTCAGCATTGCCAATCCACCTAACCTGCACATCTCTGGACTGTGGGAGGAAACCAGAGCACCCAGCAGAAACCCACACAGACAAGGGGAGAATGTGCAAACTCCACACAGACAGTCATCCGAGGCTGGAATGGAACTCGGGTCCCTGGTGCTGTGAGGTAGCATGACTAACTACTGAGTCACCGTGTCACCCTGAGCTATCTTGACTCCTTCTGAAACATAGGAAGGTATCCACAAGGCAAAGATCCTTTTTAGTCAGCTTAATTCATACCAACTGAGGTAGATCTAGTTGGGTGTGTAAAGAAGGGGAGTCTTTCACGAGGGAACTTAACAATTTGGGAGACTCAGTCACCGAGGGAGCCTGACCCGAAGACTGGTCAAAACAATAATGATTCGATATGAATTAGTTAGAATGCAGCTGTTAACAGTAATCCTCCATCCCGATGTGGGAGCGAGATTTAACATTCAAAATCAAAACTGAAACTCTTGAACAAGGTAGTTCAAAACAGCCAGTTCTCTGATTGAGGTTGTTGACTTGCTCGCCGAGCTGGCTTCTTCTCATTCAGACGTTTCGTCACCATAATCGGTGACATCATCGGTACAGCCTCCAATGAAACGATGTTATTCTACTCTGTCTGGAATTGACACTGTCCAGTCTGTTACCATGAGTACTGTCATTTCCGGTTTTGATCTGTATGGGTTTGTGTGTGGGGGTCCAATTGTATCTGTTTGTTGGTTGCATTATGGGTGGAGAATCACGCCTCTCAGAGGACACTGCGACAAGGTAACCGTAGTAGCCCAAGCCAAGCATAGACACGCACAGGAATTCCGAGAGGCATGGTTCTGCACCCGTTCTCCAGCCTCACATTCTTGGTCTCTTCAGTCTGAATATGATCACTCAACCATATCCTTGATGACAAACAATAGAGTCTTACTTCCCAAAATCTACAAACAGGACTGTCCAGACAGATCCATTTGTTCTAATGATATCATCTTCTGCTGGAGGGATTCCGAAATGTCTGCATTCTTCCTCAACTGAGCATTCCTTGCATTCGTGGTTGACAGAGCTGTCAGCCACGTCCATTGTGCTGCAGGGTTCCCAAGCGGAATATATGAGTTGCTGTTCCTGCAACTTTGGGGTGGCATCATTTGTGGCACTGCAGGAGGCCCATGTTCAGTTTGGTTATGACTTTTGAGGAACGGATGGTCCCTTTGAGATTGAAATTGGAGAAAGATTTCAGGATTTTTTCATGTTCTTGTCTTTCTGTTATGCCCCTAGGAAAAAAGCAATGAAAGTGCCGTTAATGTTTTGCACGGCGAGCTGCTGCACACTAACCGGTCTCACACCATTACCATCACCTTGCCCTTGTGAAGGCAGATATGGATAAGGTTCTCAAAGCTGATAGAAGATTGAAACCACTCTAATCCTGTGACGATGGTAAGTTTCCCTTCTTTAAAAAAAAATGCTTGCAGCTGAATTCGCATAATATAGAGCACAGTGGCTCTGGTTAACACCACTGTCTCAATTCCACCCTTTGGTGACTTTCTGTGTGGAGTTTGCACATTCTCTATGTGCCTGCATGGGTTTTCTCCGGGTGCTCGAGTTTGCTCCCACAGTCAAAAGATGTGCAAGGTCGGTGGATTGGCCGTGCTAAATTTCCCACGGTGTTCAGTGATGTGTAGGTTAGGTGAGTTATAGGTGGATGGGTCTGGGTGGGATGCTGTGAGGGGCAGTGTGGACATGTTGGGCTGACCGACCTGTTTCCACACTGTAAGGGTTCTCTGATTCATGATTCCATGATTTTACTGAGCGCAAAGGTACAATATTGACTCGTCAGATTTGTCTCACCTCTTTACACATTGATAAGAAAGCTTTAATGTCAGTTTCTATGCATTTGCAACTTGTCTGCTGTCTCTGACAAGGCTGACGATATCTCCTTCTCTAATGCACATCCCCTGTCCCCCAACACTGAGAGGTGACACTTGCTTTTCATTTAGTACAATAAAAAAAACAATAGCCTCCATATTACATCCAGCGGCTTCTCTTAACACTCACACACTGTTCTTTTTTCCCTCCAGGTATTGACCACCCATCATTTCTAATTCCTCATCTCATCTCTCTCTCATGCGCTCTCTCTCTCTCTCTCTCTCATGCACTCTCTCTCTCTCTCTCATGCGCTCTCTCTCTCTCTGTCTCTCTCTCTCTCTGTCTTTATCTCTCCTCTCCCTGTTCTCCCCCATCACTTCACTCACAGGCACCAACAGAGGTTCACAGTCACACTATGTTGCACATGCATATTCTGTCCCTCATGCACAAACACACTACACACACACACAAAAAAAGTCAGGAACACAGTCTCTCACGAACACACTCTGTCACATTCTCACTCATTCATACTCCATACCGTCACACAGTCGTACACGGTCTTGCACACATTCTGTGGCACACTTGCATGCACTGTTGCAGGATCTTTTGCCAATGCTCTCACTCTCAAGTACACACATACTACCACAAATCTCTCCCTCACACACTTAGGTTTGCAAATTCACTTGCTGTCAAGCTCACTCACACTTACAGACACACTCACTCCCTCATGCATGCTGTAACACTCCCTTCTTGTGCTAACTCCCTTTCACACACTCTCAAGCACAGTCACTGGCACACACATTCTGTCGTGCGCACACACACACTTTCATGCACTGTCTTTGCACTCTTGAGCACAATCATATGCTCACCTCTCTCTTGCACACAGTCAATTTGATTTGAGTCAGAGATAATGGGAGCTGCAGATGCTGGAGAATCCAAGATAATAAAATGTGAGGCTGGATGAACACAGCAGGCCAAGCAGCATCTCTGATGAAGGGTCTTGGCCCGAAACGTCAGCTTTTGTGCTCCTGAGATGCTGCTTGGCCTGCTGTGTTCATCCAGCCTCACATTTTATTATCTTGATTTGAGTCATAATTGTCACATGTGCCCAGGTACAGTGTAAAGTTTTCTTCTGCATGCAGTATAGACAGGTGATATCAAACAAGGCGCATGAGTGAAACGGAACATAGTGACAGCTACAGAGAAGATGCACAGAGAGCAAGATCAAAATTAGATTTAAGCTTTTCAGTGTCCTATTCAGATGTCCAATAACAGCAGTGAAGAAGCTGTTCTTGAATCTTTTCACGCATGTATACAAACTTTTTTTACATCTTCCCTTCAGAAAAAGGGAGAAGAGAGTGTAATTGGCGGGTGAGAAGGGCCTTTGATTATGTCAGTTTCTTTCCCGAGGCAGCGGGAAGTAGAGGTGGAATCAACGAATGGAAGGCTGGTTTGCATGATGGACTATGCTGTGTTCATGACTCTGCAGTTTCTTGTGATCTTAGGAAGAGCTGTTGCCAAACCATGCTGTGACATGCATCCAGATAGGATGCTTTCTCTGGTACATGAATGAAAGTTGACCTTGCGGACACTCCAAATTACCTTAGCCTGCTGGGGAAATAGAGACATTTGGTGTGCTTTTTTGCCCATTGCGACGATCTGGGTGGACCAGGAGAGATTGTTGGTGATCGACACTCTCAACTATCTCCACCTCAGCAACATCTCTCTCACTGTCTGATGCAGGCGCTCACACACTCACATTCTGTCACCTATTCTGTCTGTCTGTCTCTCCCTCTCTCCCTCATCGCCCATCTCTCTGTCTCGCTCTCTCTCTCTCTGTCTCGCGCTCGCTCTCTCTCGCTCTCTCTCTCGCGCTGTCTCTCTCTCTCGCGCTGTCTCTCTCTCTCGCGCTGTCTCTCTCTCTCGCGCTGTCTCTCTCTCTCGCGCTGTCTCTCTCTCTCGCGCGCTCTCTCTTCCTCCCCCACCCCCCAACCTCTCTGGCTCTCTCTCTCTCTCTCTCTCCCTCTCCCTCTCCCTCTCTCTCTCTCTCTTTTTCTCACACACCAACTCATTGCTCAGTATTCCATGGTATCTGAATTGTTGGAAGAATTAACTTAGACTGAGCGTGGATTTTCTCCCAAATTAGTTATGACAAAGCAGAACCAATTCTGCCTGGAAGAAGAAAGGCAGGAGCCATAATAATTAGGGATTGTTTTGCTGGAGGAACCGTGCTGTGATATGCATCCAGATAGGATGCTTTCTGTGGTACATCAATGAAAGTTGCCCTTGTGGGCACACGCAATTGCCTTAGCCTCCTGTGAAGTAGAGACAACGGTGTGCTTTTTTGCTCATTGCGATGATGTGGATGGACCAGTGAACTAATCTAAGCCCATCCCCCTACACGATCCCATTATCATCCATATGCTTATCCGAGGACTGTTGAAATGCCCCGAATGTGGCTGAGCTAACTGCATTGTCAGGCAGGGGGTTCCACATCCTTACCACTCTCTGAGTAAAGAACCTGCCTCTGATATCTATCTCAAATCTATTATCCCTCACTGTTAAGCTGTGCCCCCGAATACAAGCTGACGTCATCATCCTCGGAAAAAGACCCACACTGTCCACCCTGTCTCATCCACTGATCATCTTGTATGTCTCTATTAAATCCCCTCTGAACCACCTTCTCTCCAATGAGTACAGACCCAAGTCCCTCAGCCTTTCTTCAGAAGACCTTCACTCCGGACCAGGCAACATCTCCTCTGCACCTTTTCCAATGCTTCCACATCCTTCCTGTAATGGGGCGACCAGAACTGTACGCAATATTCCAAATGAGACCGCACCAGTTTTTTGGACAGTTGCTCTGGATCTCAATCCCACTGCCAATAAAACCTAAAACACCGGAAGCCGCCTTCACAGCACTATCAACCTGGATGGCAATTTTCAGGGATCGACATAGATGGACACCCTCTGCACAGCAACACTACCAAGAATCTTTCCATTGACCCAATATTCTGCCTTCCTATTATTCATCCCAAAGTGAATCACCTCACATTTATCCGCATTGAACTCCATCTGCCACCTTTCTGCCCAATTCTGCAGTTCATCCAAGTCTACCTGTCACCTGCAACATTCTTCCACATTGTCCACCACTCCACCGACTTGAGTGTCATCTGCAAACTTACTAACCGATCTACCAATGCCTCCGTCCAAGTCATTTATTAAAATGACAAACAGCAGTGGTCCCAAAACAGATCCTTGAGACAAACCAGAAGTCACCAGACTCCAGGCTGAATATTTTCTATCAAACACCAATGGTTGCCGCCTTAGCCAAAGCCAGTTTCTAATCCAACCTGCTAAATCTCCCTCAATCCCATGTCTCCATGTTTTCTCCAATAGCCTACCATGTGGAACCTTATCGAAGGCTTTACTGAAGTCCATGTCCACCACGTCAACTGCCCGACCCTCATCCACGTGCTTGGTCACCTTCCAAAATTACTCAATGAGGCTTGTGAGACACGACCTGCCCTTGACAAATCCATGTCGACTATCTCCCATCAAATTGGTGCTTGCTCGATGACTATAAATCCTATCTCTTATAATCCTTTCCAAAACTTTTCCTGCAACAGACGGAAGGCTCACTGGGTTTATAATTACCTGGGTCATCTCTACTGCCCTCTTTGAACAAGGGCACAACATTTGCAACCCTCCAGCCTTCTGGTACTAAACCTGTAGACAATGAGGATTCAAAGATCAAGGCCAAAGGCTCCGTCACCACCTCCGTAGCCTCCCAGAGAATCTGAAAGTTTCGAAGGATGCTGCATTGTATCCGGAGGTTGGTGGGGTGGTACGTTAGGACGAGGGAGACTTTGTTTTGGTTGTTGTTGCGGGGTGGGGTGAGAGGGATTTGTTGCAGGAAATGCTGGAGACACGGTCGAGGGCGTTATCAACCACAGAGCGGGGCAAGTTGTGGTCCTTGAAAAATGAGGACATCTGAGATATACGGGAATAGAATACCTCATCCTGTGAGTGCAGATGCAGAGGCAAAGGAATGGGGAATAGGGGATGAATTGTTGCAGGAATATGGTGGGAGGAGGTGTAATCTTGGTAGCTGTGGGAATTGGTGGAGTTGAAATAGATATTTGTTTCTCAGTGGTTGGAAATAGAGTGGTCCAGGTTGGAGAGAGAGGTATCAGAGATTGTCCAGGTTAACTTCAAGTTCGGGAGGAAGGTGTTGGTGAAGTAGATGAACTGCTCGAGCCCCTTGTGGGAACACAAGGCGGTGCCGATACAGTCATCAATGTAACGGAGGAAGAGGTGGGGTTGAGGGCCAGTGTAGGTACGGAAGAGGGAGCGTTCCATGTAACCTACAAAGAGGCAGGCATAGCTTGGGCCCATTTGGCTACCCTGGCCACCCTCTTTGTCTGTAGGAAGTGGGAGGAATTGAAAGAGAAACTGTTGAGGGTTGTTCAAGGACCGGAACTTACCCCTCCTCAGTGGTCAAAAACACCCTCGACCGTGTCACCCGCGTTTCCCACAACTCATCCCTCTCACCCGCACCCCATAATAACTACCAAAACAGTGTCCTCGTCGCCCTCACGTACCACCCCACCAACATCTGGATTCAGTGCGTCGTCCTCCGACCCTTCTGCCATCCGCAATCCGACCCCACCACCAAAGACGTTTTTCCCACCACCCTTAGGTCACCCCCTTATCCGCTCCACACTCCCCTCTAGCACTCCCGACACCCAGCACTTTTCCCTGCATATCCATAAATGTTGTCATCAAAACGTTTAAAATTCACTGGTCCCGATACCTCCCCCCACATCCCAGGCCCCAGGAAGAATTTCCTCAGCAAACAGATGTTTACCTGCACATCTGCTAATGTGGTAGACTGTATCCACTGTTGCCATTGTGGCCCCCTCTACATCGGGGAAACCAAACAGGTTTGGGGACCGCTTCGCCTGTGCTCAGTTTGCACTAAAGAACTGCACCTCCCAGTCGTGAACTGTTTCGACTCTCCCTACCAATCCTCAGGTAACATGTCCATCCTGGGCCTCCTGCAGTGCCACAACGATGCCACCTGAAGGTTGCAGGAGCAGCACCTCATATTGCGCTTGGGAACCCTGCACTCCATGGTATCAATGTGGACTTCACAAGCTTCAAAATCACCCCTCCCCTTCCCGCATCCCAAAACCAGCCCACCTATCTCATCCTGCCACCTCAAACCCCACCCCCATTTCCTGCCTCCTAACCTCTTCCCGCCCCGGAGACCTGTTCGTCCTCCCCGGACTGACCTCTCCCCTCCCTACCTCCCCACCTACATTCACCTCTGCTGGCTCCATCCCCACCTCTTTAACTTGTCTGTCTCCTCTCCACCTATCTTCTCCTCTATCCATCTTTGATCCGCCTCCCCCTCTCTCACTATTTATTTCAGAACTCTCTCCCCCTCCCCCTTTTCTGATGAAAGGTCTCGGCCCAACATGTCAGCTTTTGTGCTCCTCAGATGCTGCTTGGCCTGCTGTGTTCATCCAGCTGCACACTTTGTTATCTCTCCGTCTCTTAACAACCTCATTAAGTGAGTTCTAGAGCGAACTATGCAGGGTAGACTTTGGGTTTATCATTCTAACTTGCCAGTCCTGAAAGATGAAAGTTGGTTTGTGTTGGATGTTTGTCTCATAGCTACGAAAGATACACTGAAAGGATTTTTCAAATCTTTTGTTGAGAATTGTACCCATTTAGTCACTAATCCTTTTCCTTTTTTAAAGCTTCCTTGGTAGTGACAAATTTCAAATATCTGCGGAATTTTATTTGGCTTTGTATTGGTTCTCTGTGATTCTCTGTTCATGGCTCCACGACCTGCTAGCTAATTACAGAATTTATCATTGATGTGCTTCAGTCTTATATATCCCAATTTCAGGAGAAAGTCCAGAGAGACCTTTTAAAGGAAAGGGGTTCAGAAAGAAAATCTATCGATCAAAATCATGAACAGTTGATAAATTATTTGCACTTCATATTTCCAGAACCTACCCCGGAAGAGAGAGCCCAGAGAATTGCCAAAGCTGTCCGCAAACAGTCAACAGAAGTGAAGGAAAATTGGGAGCAATTGAAAACCCGTGCGAGCAACTGGCAGAAACAGGTGGAAAAGGCGTTGGAGAAACTTCAAGAACTGCAGAAAGCGCTGGATGATCTTGAGGCTCATGTGATAACAGCTGAGGGGGTCCACACTGATTGGCAACCTGTGGGTGACCTGCTTATTGACTCATTGCAGGATCACATTGATAAAACCACAGTAAGTGCAATTACATTACACTTCACTTATGAACAGATGTAACCAGAATGTTGTATCGAGACGATCAGTAATATGAGTATTCAGTAATATTGATTGAATGGTTGTTAACTGAATTTGCAAATTAAAAGTTAGTTGAGCATGCCTTCTGATGATATCACAACATGAATATCAGTATAATTGAGGATTCTATTAGTCAGTGACATCAGCTGAGTTATCTGCTTGTTGCCATGTTATCAGGGTTAAAGGTAAAGTCTTAGCACGCCATTTGGCGACTCCTTAGAGAGAGACAACTGGTTATGATTTAACCTGAAGATCACCACGCCTCAGTCAAGTAGAGCGGTTGAGGCGAAGACCCTTTGTGGTCAGCTCACTGGTATGGCAATTGAGCCCTCTCTGCAGGGCATCACTCTGCATCACAAACCAACTGAATTTGAATAGAGTTTAGGATTGGAGAGCAATCCATGCAATTATTTTTTTTAATGAATGTTTCTCACTGGGACTCTCTCACCGGCAAACTTTTTAAAAGCCAGCTCAGCCATACAGGCGAGATCAGTTCCTGATCTCAGCTGAATTTTTTGACCTGGGGTGGGTCAGCGTTAGGAGTTCAGTGATTGGAATGAATTCTCATGAAGTTAGCGAGAGGGATACTACACGTGAATAGATCGATGTTTTGAGAAGAGGATGAGATATGAGCAAAAGTTTAATTGATGTGGAAGACCAGCCACAATCATCATCGATGGTGGAGCAGGCTTGAGCGGCCATGCAACATTGTGCTGCCGCTATTTGACTTGTTCTGTGGAAAGGAAGGAAAATGGTCCAAGTGTCAAAAATGATGAAGACCACATCATTCTACAACCTCAAAATTTGATTGTGTTCAGCATATTATCACTCCTGGTACCCCTAAATCCTGGTCTATCATCTCAGCAGCTCGACTCTGCCCATAAGCTGGTTAGATGTGACATTTTTGAGGGATCTTCTCAAGTCTGAAAATCATTTTTGTTTTTGTAGAATCAGAGTTGGCCAGTGTGGAAGGAGGTCGTTTGGCATATCATAGCTCTTTGAAGTAACTCCCCAATTCATCCCCCTCTGCTTGGCAATGACTTGAACCACTTATAAAATCTCTTTAATGGAGGGAAACTTTGAAGGCGTCTGAAAGGAGTATTCACAATCCCAGAATACAACTGAGCCTTATTAAGTTGTTAGTTCTGACGGTCAAGAGCTTGATGAAAGAGGATTGTTTTAAAAAGTGCCTTAAAAGAGAAAACGTACAGAGGCTAAGAGGTGTAGGAAGTTAGCGAGTTTTGAGAAGATTTGTTGCTCGGGTTGAGGTTCGGGATGTGAGTTTGCTCGCTGAAGGTGTAGGAAGTCTCTTCTTGGGTTTGAAGCCGACACAATTAAATGTTTGGCAACTAGTAGTGGGCCGTTTAAAATCAAGAGTGGGCAAGAGGACATAATTAGACGAGTGCAGATATCCTGAAGTATAGTTGGACTGGTGGAGATTACGAAAATAGCGATAGGCATAGCCAAGGAACGATTTGTAAACCAAAATGAGAATTTAATAGAATTACTGTTAATAGTATCAATCAGGTAGAAAGTACAGAGAAGAGGATTTGGTTCAAGGTGAGACTCGGGCAGTGGAGTTTTAGACGACGTCAAGTTTTCAATGGGCAAATGTGGGACTCCAACAGGGAATGCATTGGAATTGTCAGGTCCAGAAGTGAAGTAGTTCCAGATGAAGGTTTCACTGCTAATGAGCCAAGACAAGAGACAGGTAGGCAGAATTGAAAAGATGTAAAGAGACAGCTTTAGGGATTGCATGAATGTGTGGTCGGACGTTCATCATGGGATAAACAAGATGCCAAGGTTGTGCTGAGACAAGCGTAATATTACATTGTTGCCAAGGCGGAGTAATGCAATCAGTAGGTAGTGAATAGAGATTGGTGTGGGGACCACAAAGTGGTCTTCCCAGTTTGAAATTGTTATCTCTACATAGTTGCGCAACTTAATGTTCTGTTCAAAAGGCATCACTGACAAGGAAACAGAAGTTAGCCATTTGTTTACTTGTCAATATATCTTGATTTTTCCACCATGTTCTCCAGTTAATAACACAAGATGTGCACTGTACGAACTGAACTGTTCAAACCTTAAAAGGAGATGTTAAAATTGTGGAATATAAAGTTAAATTTATTTCTTTGAAAATTTGAATAAATTACATGAAGGTTTGACCAAGACTGCAAGGAATTAGATGGAACATGAGATGAATAAAACAAGCAGTAGTAAGGTGGTATTAGCTGGACGTTCCTGAAGAAAGAGAACGCAGCCAACCTTTCTTCCATCAGGGGGATTAATTGTGTGGTGTCAGACACAGTCGATTCAATCATTCCTTCTGTCTTTACTGTCTGACTGGACTGTGGTTGTAATATTTCCTTTTTTAAACGCTCAAGGTTAGACATACTTCACTTGACATTCTCATTTTATAAATTTTAAGAAGTTGACTTATTGTCAAGTCACGGTAGTATTGAAGACACATTCTGTAAGTGTTTGAAGTCAGAAGTCACATGACACCAGCTAAGAGTCCAACAGGTTCATTTGAAATCACACAAGCTTTTGGAGTGCAGCCCCTTCATCAGGTGCAGTTCGTGAGGTGACCACAGAGAGACACAGCTTATAAGCAGAGAGATCAAAAGATCATAGAATTGGCGTGAGTGGAGTGTCAGATAATAACTCTATTCAGGTGACCAAGAGTGTTAGAGGCAAGTAAAGCGTTTATAAAGTCAATGTCAGTGCTGTGTTGTCATGATAATCAGGCAGCGCAACAGGAATGTACAAAAGGTGACATCTCAGGTCAGACTCTGACTTGTAGTTTCGAGGCTTGTGTTCAGAATCTGTCTTAGAGTTTTAACCTTTATTTCAAAAGCAAGAATTTATAAGATACCACACTGACTGTAACGACAAGTTGTGTGTTTCTTCAACAAAATATCTGCAAACAAACAAACATCCTGGATGAAGACTTATTATCTGACACTCCACTCACACCAGTTGTATGATGTTTTGATCTGTCTGCTTATCAATTGTGTGTCTGTGTGTTTACCTCCCTGACCGCACCTGATGAAGGGACTGCACTCCCAAAGCTTGTGTGATTTCAAATAAACCTGTCAGATTATAACCTGATGTCATGTGAGCTCTGACTTTGTCTATCCTAGTCCAACACCAGCACCTCCACATTATAACTGTTTGGAACCAAGTCAGTGCAACAGGTACATATCGAACATTTGACTTCGGAAGAATGCCTAGTGCTGAAAAATTCATTAATAACAAAGGATTTCTTCATTGTACCATCTATCGTAACATGCTGCGTCTCACAGTCATAATGAAAGGATGGCCACTTCAATTTCGCAGGGCCAAGAACAGTTATGGACATTTTTAGCATGGGAGGAGGCCATTCAACCTATTTTATCTGTCCCAGCTCTCTCCCAGCACAAGAAAATTAATCCTTCTCTCGAACTCATTCCACATATTTCACAGAATTGAAATATATAGGTACATATTTAGGAGATTTTAACATCAAGTGAGCAGTTCTCGCACTTCACCTCGTCACTAAAAATGGAAAATGTGACTTACAAAGAGTGGGTCTTTATTTTGTTCTGTTTTGATGATGAAGCAGATGCAAGTCGAAGTGCTTGAACTGGCCTCTTGAACTTACCAACTGTTCAACGTGTATGAAATGATTTCTGTGTGCATCTACTAAAAGCAGTTTTATGGAAGGAAAAGGTACCAAAGAAGATTTGGTGTATTGTGCTTGATGCTATTATACGCCAACCTGTGAAAACAGAACTCTACGACTGAGTGTTGAGTTCTGAGAGGGGGCTATCTTGTTTGAATTTACATTGCTAAGCCGAGGCCTATTTTCCCAACAGCAAAATTGGTAATCCAGCAAGAAATGGAAATTTCTCACATTTGTTGGCTGTAAGTGTCTGTTTAAAGTTTCCTTATATACAGGTGCTTAACCTGCTTTTACAGTTGGAACATTTGTTGTGCCAATGAAAATTTTTTGAATGGTTTCACCTCCAGTTTTCCTGTTTATACATATTTGGTATTTTTTCAGGGTAAGGACTATCTGCAAAATCTGAGGATTGGGTTTTGAAAGACAGCAGCCTTTGTTTTGGAGAGATAATGGGAACTGCAGATGCTGGAGAACGCGAGATAACACCGTGTGGAACTGGATGAAGACAGCAGGCCAAGCAGCATCTCAGGAGCACAAAAGCTGACGTTTCGGGCCGAGAACCTTCTTCAGAAAATGGGGAGGGGGTGCGGGTTCTGGAATAAATAGGGAGAGAGGGGGAGGCGGATGGAAGATGGATGGAGGAGAAGATAGGTGGAGTGGAGAGTATGGGTAGGGAGGCAGGGAGGGGATAGGTCAGTCTGGGGAGGCCGGACAGGTCAAGGGAGCGGGATGAGGGGAAATAGGGGTGCGGCATGAGGTGGGAGGGGGGATGGGTGAGAGGAAGAATAGGTTAGGGAGGCAGGGACGAGCTGGGCTGGTTTTGGGATGCAGTGGGAGGACAGGAGATTTGGAAGCTTGTGAAATCCACACTGATACCATTGGGCTGCAGGGTTCCCAAGCAGAATATGAGTTGCTGTTCCTGCAACCTTCGGGTGGCGTCATTATGGCACTGCAGGAGGTCCAGGTTGGACATGTCCTCTCAGGAATGGGAGGGGGAGTTGAAATGGTTCGTGACTGGGAGGTGCAGTTGTTTATTGCAAACTGAGCGTAGGTGTTCTGAAAAGTGGTCCCCAAGCCTCTGCATCGTTTCCCCAATGTGGAGGAAGCCACAACGGGGACAGCGGATGTTTTGGATATTTCTTAAGCATTGATTTTCATTCAGAGTTGGTTGGATTTTGCTGAAGCAATAGACATAACTCACTATGACATAGACAATGTCAGAGTTAATGTTTCGCGTCCTGTGACCCTTCCTCAGATCTCACTCTTCACTGATGCTGCCAGACCTGCTGAGCTTTTCCAGCAACTTCTGCTTTTGTTGCTGATTTACAGTGCCCACAGTTAGAACATAGAACATAGAACAGTACAGCACAGAAAAGGCCCATCAGCCCACAATGTTGTGCCGACCATTGATCCTCATGTATGCACCCTCAAATTTCTGTGACCATATACATGTCCAGCAGTCTCTTAAATGACCCCAATGACCTTGCTTCCACAACTGCTGCTGGCAACGCATTCCATGCTCTCACAACTCTCTGCGTAAAGAACCTGCCTCTGACATCCCCTCTCTACTTTCCACCAACCAGCTTAAAACTATGACCCTTCGTGCTAGCCATTTCTGCCCTGGGAAATAGTCTCTGGCTATCAACTCTATCTATGCCTCTCATTATCTTGTATATCTCAATTAGGTCCCCTCTCCTCCTCCTTTTCTCCAATGAAAAGAGACCGAGCTCAGTCAACCTCTCTTCATAAGATAAGCCCTCCAGTCCAGGCAGCATCCTGGTAAACCACCTCTGAACCCTCTCCAAAGCATCCACATCTTTCCTATAATAGGGCGCCCAGAACTGGACGCAGTATTCCAAGTGCGGTCTAACCAAAGTTTTATATAGCTGCAACAAGATCTCACGACTCTTCAACTCAATCCCCCTGTTAGTGAAAGCCAAAACACCATATGCTTTCTTAACAACCCTGTCCACTTGGGGGGCCATTTTAAGGGATCTATGTATCTGCACACCAAGATCCCTCTGTTCCCCCACGCTGCCAAGAATCCTATCCTTAATCCTGTACTCAGCTTTCAAATTCGACCTTCCAAAATGCATCACCTCGCATTTATCCAGGTTGAACTCCATCTGCCACCTCTCAGCCCATCTCTGCATCCTGGCAATGTCCCGCTGCAGCCTACAGCAGCCCTCTACACTGTCAACGACACCTCCGACCTTTGTGTCATCTGCAAACTTGCTGACCCATCCTTCAATTCCCTCGTCCAAGTCATTAATAAAAATTACAAACAGTAGAGGCCCAAGGACAGAGCCCTGTGGAACTCCACTCACCACTGACTTCCAGGCAGAATATTTTCCTTCTACTACCACTCGCTGTCTTCTGTTGGCCAGCCAATTCTGTATCCAAGCAGCTAAGTTCCCCTGTATCCCATTCCTCCTGACCTTCTGAATGAGCCTACCATGGGGAACCTTATCAAATGCCTTACTGAAGTCCATATACACCACATCCACAGCTCGACCCTCATCAACTTTTCTAGTCACATCCTCAAAACCTCGATAAGGTTTGTAAGGCATGACCTACCCCTCACAAAGCCGTGTTGACTGTATTTGATCAAGCCATGCTCTTCCAGATGGTCATAAATCTTATCCCTCAGAATCCTTTCTAGCAACTTGCAGACGACAGACGTGAGACTTACCGGTCTATAATTGCCAGGGATTTCCCTATTTCCTTTCTTGAAGAGACGAATTATATTTGCCTCTCTCCAGTCCTCAGGTACGACTCCAGTGGAGAGCGAGGATGCAAAGATCTTCGCAAGTGGCGAAGCAATTGCATTTCTCGCTTCCCAAAGCAGCCGAGGACAAATCTGATCCGGGCCTGGCGACTTGTCAATCTTAATGTTTGACAAAATTTTCAGCACATCAGCTTCGTCCATCTCTATCCATTCCAGCATGCACACCTGCTCTTCAAAGGTTTCATTCACTACAAAGTTGGTTTCTTTCGTAAAGACAGAAGCAAAAAACTCATTTAGGGCTTCCCCTACCTCCTCAGGCTCCACACACAAGTTCCCTTTGCCACCCCTGATCGGCCCTATGACGCAATCAAAACTCTATCTCTGCAGGAAGCATGATGCTGTGTTCTCAAACTTCCCTGCCTTTTTGTCATATAATATTGTCTTTTTAGGACAGAAGTGGCTTTTTTTTGTTTGCTTTGACTTGTGCACATACTTTCTATGCATGTTAAAATTCTACACCTTTTCAGTTCACTGCAGTGCTGCATAATGAAGACTTGGAACAATTTTTTTTTTATAAAGTAGAAAATCAGTGTGGTTTGTTTTCCAAAATGTGATGTGTAAGTGCAACACTTAACAGTGTGTTCATCAAACTATTGTTTCCTTTGATCTTTGTGTTGCAGAAATTTCTAGAATCATTTCATCTCTATTTTTCTTGATATATTTCGCAGCTTTCCTGGAGCAAGTCTGGTTTCCTTCGGATGAGACGACTTTCAGACATACTCCCTTTATTATGAGATTTAATTGCGGTAAAATGAGGAGGATTTTTATTCACTGAGACACACATGACTATATGTTTAAAGCATTGGAAAATGCGTTCTGTTCGGACTGTCATGTTATCTGGTGTTTGTACCAGGCTTTCCGATTAAATGCAAGTGATTAAGGATGCTAATGATGCCACATGTTATTACAAGAGGAAATGAACATACAAGTCAGGATTTTATGCCACATTTATACATAGCATATACCATGCAGCATGGATGCAGTGACTGAGTGAAATGGGATGCAGTGACTGAGTGAAATGGGATGCAGTGACTGAGTGAAATGGGATGCACTGACAGATGGAAATGGGATACAGTGCCTCAGTGAAATGCTCACAACGAATTGCCCCCTCCAGTCCTGACCCGCTCTCAGCAACTTGCCCCCTCCGTCCTGCCCCGCTCACAGCGACTTTCCCCATCCATCCTGACCCGCTGACAGCGAATTGTCCCCTCCGTTCTGACCCACTCGCAGCGACCTGCCCCTGCAGTCGTGACCCGCTCACACCGACTAGCGCCTGCAGTCCTGACCCACTCACACCGACTAGCGCCTGCAGTCCTGACCCGCTCACAGTGACTCGCCCCTGCAGTCCTGACCCGCTCACACCGACTAGCGCCTGCAGTCCTGACCCGCTCACAGTGACTCGCCCCTGCAGTCCTGACCTGCTCACAGCGACTTCTCTCTGCAGACCTGACCCACTCACAGCGAATTACCCCTGCAGTCCTGACCCGCTCATTGCGACTTGCCCCTGCAGTCCTGACCCCCTCTCAGCGACTCGCCCCTTCAGTCCTGTCCCAATCACAAGGACTTGCCCTCTCCATCCTTACCCGCTCACAGCGACTTGCCCCCTCAGTCCTCAGCCCCTCACAGCGACTTGCCACCTCAGTCTTGACCCACTCACAGCGACCTCCCCCCTCTGTCCTGACCCCCTCACAGCAACCTGCCCCCTCCGTGCTGACCCCCTCACAGCAACCTGCCCCCTCCGTGCTGACCCGCTCACAGTGACTTGCCCCTGCAGTCCTGGCCCCGACACAGTGACCTGCCCCCTCACTCCTGACCCGCTCAACATTGAGGAAACCAAGCAGAGGCTTGGGGACCGCTTTGCAGAACACCTCCACTCGGTTCGCAACAAACAACTGCACCTCCCAGTCGCGAACCATTTTAACTCCCCCTCCCATTCCTTGGACGACATGTCCATCATGGGCCTCCTGCAGTGCCACAATAATGCCACCCGAAGGTTGCAAGAACAGCAACTCATAATCCGCTTTGGAACCCTGCAACCCAATGGTATCAATGTGGACTTCACAAGCTTCAAAAACTCCCCCTCCCCAACTGCATCCCAAAACCAGCCCAGTTCTTCCCCTCCCGCGACTGCATCACAAAACCAGCCCAGCCGTTCCCTTCCCCCGACACCAGCCCAGCCGTTCCCTTCCCCCGACTGCTTCCCAAAACCAGCCCAGCCTGTCTCCGCCTCCTTAACCTGTTGTTCCTCTCACCCATCCCTTCCTCCCACCTCAAGCCACACCTCCATTTCCTACCTACCACCTCATCCTGCCTCCTTGACCTGTCCATCTTCCCTGGACTGAACTATCCCCTCCCTACCTACTCACCTGTACTCTCCTCTCTACCTATCTTGTTTTCTCTCCATCTTCGGTCCGCATCCGCCCCTCTCCCTATTTATTCCAGTTCCCTCTCCCATCCCCGTCTCTGATGAAGGGTCCAGGCCCGAAATGTCAGCTTTTGTGCTCCTGAGATGCTGCTTGGCCTGCTGTGTTCATCCAGCTCCGCACTTTGTTAACTTGGATTCTCCAGCATCTGCAGTTCCCATTATCAGTGGCATTTTCCTCTTCATCAAAGTTTGTGCAAAAGCAACACGATATGGGGCGACACGGTGGCTCAGCGGTGAGCACTGCAGCCTCACAGCACTGGGGACCCAGGTTCAATTCCAGCCTCAGGCAACTGTCTGTGTGGAATTTGCACCTTGTCCCTGTGTCTGCGTGGGTTTCCTCCAGGTGTTTCAGTCTCGTCCCACAGTCCAAAGATGTGCACGCTAGGTGGATTGGCCATGCTAAATTGCCCATAGTGTTCAGGGGCGTGGGTCTGGATGGGATGCTCCAAGGTTTGGTGTGCACTTGTGGGGCCAAAGGGCCTGTTTCCACACTGTAGGGAATCTAAACAATCCTGTTCCGACACCTCCATGTTATAACCCTGCTGATCACTGCACACAGAGATGTTTGATAACAAAAGGATAACAATAATATTCAAACCCAGTGCTGGAAATGTAATTTAAATGAGTATTTGAAATACAGAGGCCAGTGTCGATCTTCAATTCAACTTTTATTTACAAATGATCTGTCTTCAACTTTAGCACTGCCTCATTCAGAGATAGTTGCCAGGGTGTCAGCGTCTCTGACCCTCACACTTCTTATCTGTCAGCCAGGGCTCCCTGATTTGGGCTGTTCATATGGAGCAATCAGTCAACTCTCATTCTGAGAGGTTCAACTGGCCGACCTGGTCACAAACCAGTGCGGTGTGTTCATCGAAAATCAAACATGTACGAGAAAGGTACCATTACATACTAGTGTAAAGGAAGGCATGACGCTAAACTGGGGAGAGAAGGGAACTGCTAATTGGGGGTGGCCCAGAGAGTAGAAGAAAATCGAATGGGAAGATGACCATTTGAGACTGAGGGAGAGAGATGTAATTGCCTGAATGAGGCATTGCAATTGCGAAATGGATTTTTGTGTGTACACCATGTTCAGTTTCCCCGATCTGTGCTCCTCTTTAAATCATTAGTATCTGAAATTTCTGTATCATTTCCAAATGCTCTGTCTCTAATGTTATGCTGTTGGAATTGGTTGAACTGCAGAGATATCATTTATTTGCACAAATGTGTTCAGTGAAATGAGTTGCATGGTATATATGTATTATTCTTCCTGATTCTATTGTACGCATACAAATTAAAGTTAGTTCCACTTTTGAACAACAAACTGTTTTTAGATGTATGATGTATCTCATTTGCCTGCCACTTAGTCTTGTTGATGAGTTGTGTTTCTGTTTTGTGAAGAAATATGAATGAGCTGGACCACTAATGGCAATGCCCAATGTGGTGATGTTCCAACATTGCAGCTGGAAGGTGGGGCGGGGAGGGGGATGGGTTTCACAGAACTATTGCAGACGGAAATGGAGAGACAGGTGATGTATGTGGCAGCACCGAGACAGTGAGGAGAATGAAATGCAGCCTGAAGGGGAATCTGGCTGTATTCTCAAAGGCACGGGCTGAATGGAAGAGGACAGAGGATTCACTCAGAGGAACAGAAGATCAGACTAGACTGATTGTGAAACAGGCAATAATCATTGGCAAGTTACTGATAGGAGGGTGAATCAATCGGGCTCACTTTAAGACTGTTTACAGTTACCATATAGTTTCTGGGAGATGTGCAGATCAGGCCAGGCTCATATAGAAACGCTTCCCGGAGTAATTAACATGGAGACCCCACTGGGAAAGAGTGAGGGGTTGGCCGTCCTGCTTCCACTGCTGCTGGTCATGTCCAGGCCAGTCACTCTGGCCAGAGACTTCAGCTGCATCATCGGCACGAATGAACAATATGGAGGGTATGACAGTGAACTGGACTCAACGTCCAGATTTCTGATGGAAACGGTTGAAGTTGCCAAGCTGCATAACATCTTCAGCACCCCTGCAGACTGAGCACAGAGTAGAAACACCTGGTCATAGCCAGATGTGTCTATACACCCATTGGACAGATTTCCTGTTTGCGCCCACACGTCCTCGATCATATCCATTGAAGTCAAGCCGGTGTTCTTCTCTGACTACTGCCTCCTGCTGGCTGACTGTCACCTACAGGATGACCAGTGGGCTGGCAAGGGAACATGGAAGCTGAATGTGAAACTGTTGACCCCAGAAAAATCATTCAGAAGCTCAAAAGAGAGCACACAGGTTGGAGAAGGATGAAGACCCTTTTTGCACTTGGTGGGAGGCAGTCAAAGGGAACATCAAGAAGTTCTTTGTCCTGAAAAGTGTTCAGAAGATGAGAGAGAGTTGGGCAAAACTGTTCAAACTCCAGAAACCCGTGCAAAACCTACTCTTACTACAGACAATCGGGTCAATGTCGCCAAGGAGCCCCAGGAGGTGTCGAGGCAGCAAGCCCCACTCTCTGCCTCGGAGGCCTCCAAGATAATCTTGCGGTTCAGGGTCTGCACTGTGCAGCAAGAGATCATAACAGTCAGAGACAGACAGCACTGAAACAGACCGTTTGGTCCAACTTGTTCATGCTGACTCAATATCCTAAATAAATGTAGTCCCATTTGCCAGGATTTGGCCCATATCCCTCTAAACTCTTCCTATTCATTTTCCCATTCAGATGGCTTTTAAATGTTGAAATTGTACCAGCTTCTCGTCCCCTCTCTTGCAGCTCATTGCACGCATGCACCACCCTCTGCATGAAAATAATGTACCTGAAATCCCTTTTAGATCTTTCCCCTGTCACTTTAAACCTATGCCCTTCAGTTATGGACTCTCCCACCCCAGGGAAAAGACAATGTCTATAAACCCTATCCATGCCTCTCATGCGGTTACCAATCTCTATCAGGTCATCCCTCAGCCTTTGATGCTCCAGGGAAAATAGCCCCAGTCTGTTCAGCCTCGTCCTTTAGCTTTAACCCTCCAACCCAGTCACCATCCTTGTAAATCTTTTCTGAATCCTTTCCGGTTTCACAACATCTTTCCGACAGCAGGGAGACTGGAATTAGAAACAGTATTCCAATGGAGGCCTAATCAGTGTCCTTTACAGCTGCATGTGACCGAATGAGATGTGTTCACATTCCTTCTTGAAGAGGCTAAAGGAGAGCCTTGTGCTCAGTAGCCTGAAGGATAAACAGAGCTCGATAAGTTTGTCTCAATCTGACATCCTGAAGCTCAGCAAATCCTTTTAAGCCAGTCCCTATGACACTATGCCCACAGACAGTGCCGTGACTCCCAGTCATTCCTGCCCTCGATCCTGGGGGTCTTTGACAACACCAAGCAGGGGAGCCTGGACTGACCATTATCTCTGGATGAGCTGGGGAAGGCCTTCGAGTCCTTAGAAAAGAATAAAACTGTGGGAGGTGATGCCTTTCCAGCTGAGTTGTATTCAGCTCTTTGGGGGTTGAGTGGCCAGGGCCTGCTGGAGCTTGGTGTTGTCAGGATGTCAGATTGAGACAAACGTATCGAGCTCTGCTCATCCTTCAGGCTGCTGGAGCTGTACGACAGTATGCTTCTGTCAGGTACTATGCGCAAATCCATGAGGAATGGTATCATCACCCTGACCTACAAGTGGAAGGGAGTGAGGGAGGAAGTTAGAAATCAGCGACCAAGATAATTGGCGAATGTAGCCTACAAAATCCTGTCTCAGTCATGTGTAACTGGGTCAGGCCTGCTCTGCGATTGGTGATTGACCCTGACCAAACCTGTGCTGCAGCGGACAGGACGATCTCTGAGAGCCTCGCGCTCCTAGGGATACGATCACTAGCAGGCAGAACAGAGGGGTGGATACCTGCCTCATCAGCCTGGACCAAGAGAAGGCCTTTGGCAGGATATTGCATACCAACATGTGGGATGTGCTTTATAAAATGGGCTTTGGGGAGAGAATCTGCAATTGGGCCCGACAGATCTACACCGACATCATTCGCGCAGTCTCAATCTGCGTATGGGAATCACAGAGCTTACCCATCAGATCCAGGGTCTGGCAGGGCTGCCCACTCTATCGAGCCCTTTGCTGAGTCCATCAGTAAGGATGTGAGCCTGAGAAGTGTGATTATTCCAGGTAGAGCGGGCCTGCAGGTCAAAGCGTCCCTGTAAGATAATGATGTCACCAATCTCTGCTCAACCCCAGTGTCAGTGCGCAGGTTCATGAGCAGCTGTGACCCTTTCAAACTGGCCTCGGGAGCCACGGTCAATCGAGACAAGAGTGAGGCCATGTTCTTTGGGATCTGGCCTGAATGATCCTTCATTCCCTTCACCGTCAGGGCAGATTACCCAAAAGTGCTGGGCACACAGTTCAGAGAGCCTGGGGCGTGCAGAAAGCCTTGGGAGGTGAGGGGTAGGTCATGCCATACAAACCTTATCAAGTTTTTTGAGGATGTGACTAGAAAGGTTGATGAGGGTCGAGCTGTGGATGTGGTGTATGTGGACTTCAGTAAGGCATTTGATAAGGTTCCCCATGGTAGGCTCATTCAGAAGGTCAGGAGGAATGGGATACAGGGAAACTTAGCTGCTTGGATACAGAATTGGCTGGCCAACAGAAGACAGCGAGTGGTAGTAGAAGGAAAATATTCTGCCTGTAAGTCAGTGGTGAGTGGAGTTCCACAGGGCTCTGTCCTTGGGCCTCTACTGTTTGTAATTTTTATTAATGACTTGGACGAGGGAATTGAAGGATGGGTCAGCAAGTTTGCAGACGACACAAAGGTCGGAGGTGTCGTTGACAGTGTAGAGGGCTGCTGTAGGCTGCAGCGGGACATTGACAGGATGCAGAGATGGGCCGAGAGGTGGCAGATGGAGTTCAACCTTGATAAATGCGAGGTGATGCATTTTGGAAGGTCGAATTTGAAAGCTGAGAACAGGATTAAGGATAGGATTCTTGGCAGCGTGGAGGAACAGAGGGATCTTGGTGTGCAGATACATAGATCCCTTAAAATGGCCACCCAAGTGGACAGGGTTGTTAAGAAAGCATATGGTGTTTTGGCTTTCATTAACAGGGGGATTGAGTTTAAGCGTCGTGAGATCTTGTTGCAGCTCTATAAAACTTTGGTTAGACCGCACTTGGAATACTGCGTCCAGTTCTGGGCGCCCTATTATAGGAAAGATGTGGATGCTTTGGAAAGGGTTCAGAGGAGGTTTACGAGGATGCTGCCTGGACTGGAGGGCTTATCTTATGAAGAGAGGTTGACTGAGCTCGGTCTCTTTTCATTGGAGAAAAGGAGGAGGAGAGGGGACCTAATTGAGGTATACAAGATAATGAGAGGCATAGATAGAGTTGATAGCCAGAGACTATTTCCCAGGGCAGAAATGGCTAGCACGAGGGATCATAGTTTTAAGCTGGTTGGTGGAAAGCATCGAGGGGATGTCAGAGGCAGGTTCTTTACGCAGAGAGTTGTGAGAGCATGGAATGCGTTGCCAGCAGCAGTTGTGGAAGCAAGGTCATTGGGGTCATTTAAGAGACTGCTGGACATGTATATGGTCACAGAAATTTGAGGGTGCATACATGAGGATCAATGGTCGGCACAACATTGTGGGCCGAAGGGCCTGTTCTGTGCTGTACTGTTCTATGTTCTATGTTCTATGTTCTAGGTGCACATTGTGGGTAAAATCCTGGTCATCAGGTGTGAGGCACTCTCTCTGTTGTTGTGCATGGCACAGTTCTGGCCCATCACCCACACTGCACTGTTTCCCTCATCCGAGCCATCTTCCATTCCTACTGGAAGCCTAAGATAGACCGTGTCTGCAACAACTCCATGTACTAAGCTCTGGCTAAGTGGGGGAAGAACGTACCCAATGTCACCCTCATCCTGATGTCCACCTTGTTGTGCATTAAGCTGTGTGTAGACTCTCAGTACGTAAAGACCAAGTGTCACTGTGTCCTGAGGTCCGACCTGATCCCAGTGTTGCGAACGAAGGGACTGGCCTCTCTGCCACGGAAAGCTCCAAGTAGTTGGACCGTTCTATAACATATATCCTTTGTTATGAAATTTGCAAAGAAACAAACGTCTGACCGCCAGTCCATCAGGTCGTGGTCAGCACGCAGCGTGCTCGAGACCCTGTGGGAAAAGGAGAGGCTGGATCCTGTTGTGTAGTTCCCAGGGCAGACTGACAAAGTCGTTTGGTACAATGTGTCATCATCAGAACTTTCCAACAAACAACAAAACATAGATTGGCGGGTGGTGAGAATCCTGTCAGATTATTTATGCACACCTTGTTGGCCTGGAAGTGGCCGTGGGTGAAACCCGAAACATCAGCTTTCCTGCTGCTCTGATGCTGCCTGTCGTGCTGTGTTCATCCAGCCCACACCTAGTTATCGCAGACTCCAGCATGAGCAGTTCCTACTCTCTCTCGGCTCAGTGTGAGACCTTTTACAGTTACCGTATAGTTACAGGGAGTGTGTGGATGAGGCCAGGCTCAATGTTTACCTTCAGCAAAAAGTTATTGGGAGGTGCACGGATGAGGACAGACTTGCTGTGAGACTGTTCACAGTCACCGTATAGTAAGTCGGAAGCATGGAGATGAGGCCAGGCCCACTGTGATACTGTTTACAATCACTGTTTAGTTTCTGGGAGGAGTGTAAATAAGGCCATGCTCGGTGTGAGACTGTTTTGTGTCCCTGTATAATTACTGGAGGTGTGTCAATGAGGTGAGGGCAATTGTCAGACCGTTTACAGTCAAGTAGGACTTCCTGTGAGTTGTGCGAATGAGGCCAGGGCCACTGTGAGACCATTTACAGTCACCGCATCATGACGCGGAAGCGTGTAGATGCTGCCAGGCTCCCTGTCAGTAACCAGGTGGTGTGTCCACGAGGCATAACTGGGATGCACTAAAAGCTTGGGGCATAACTGGGACGATGGGGCTGCTGCTGCCGAGGCACAGTCGGGAAGGACCACTGTCTGAGGTTTTCCTGCTGAAGGTAAATGAGGGTCCATTCAGTTATCGGACCCTCCCCGTGTCTCACATGTATGTAAATATTTTTGTTGTATGTCTAAGAGAGGTCTTTGGTTCATTGGGTGGAGCCAAAGTCCAATGCTTTATTTGTTTATTTGATATGCAGCTGGAGAGAACGCAACTGCAGTTGTGACATTGTACATATACAAAGAGATTTCTTGTGAAAAAGGTGTATTTTTCAAATCAGAAATGTGACTGGGAGGAGTGTGGATGAGCCCAGGCTCACTGTGGGTCTGGTTACGGTCACCACATTGTCACTAAGATGTGTGGATATGAGGCATGGCTGGCTGTGAGACTGTGAAAAATCACTAATTAATAAGAGTTTGTTTCTTCAATTATTTGTTGGATGTGTGTGTCACTGACTGGTCCAGCATTTATTGCCCATCCCTAATTGCCCTGGAGATGTTGGTGGTGAGCTGCCTTCTCGAACCGCTGCAGTTCGCCTGCTGTGGGTTGCCCCCACAGTGCCATGAGGGAGGGAATTCCCATCTTTTGAACAGTCGCAGTGAAGGATTCCGGATATATTTCTAAATCAGAATCACGAGTGGCTTGGAGTGGGATAGAAGGAGGTGTTCCCGTGTACTTTATGCCCTTGTCCTTCGAGATGGAAGCTGTCATGGGTTTGGAAGGTACTGCATGAGGAGCTTTGGCGAATTTCTGCCATGCATCTTGTAGATCGTACACAGTGCTGCTGAGGCCGCTCATCATTGGTGGTGGAGGGAGTGGATGATTGTCGATATCGTGTCAGTCAACTGGGCTGCTTTGTCCTGGATGGAGTCAAGCTTCTTGCATGTTGTTACAGATGCAGCCATCCTGGAAAATGGGGAGCGTTCCATCACAGTCCTGACTTATGCCTTGTAGACAGTGGACACGTTCTGGGGAATCAGGAGGTGGGTTAGCCGCCGCAGCATTCATCACCTCTGACCTGCTCTTGTAGTCACTGTGTTTGTGTGGTGCGTCTGGTTCAGTTTTTGTTCAAAGCTTACCCCCACGACGGTGACAGTGTGGGATGCAGTGAATGTAACAAATTGTTTGTCAAGGGGTGGTTGTCTCTTGTTGGTGACGGTCATTGCCTGGTATTTCTGTGGTGTGAATGTAACTTCCACTTGTCTGACCAAGCCTGGGTATTGCCCAGATCTAGTTGCATTTGGACAAGGACTGCTTTAGGATCTGAGGAATCATGAATGATGCTGAACATTGTGCAATCATCAGGAACATCCCAACTTCTGGCCTTATGATGAACGCAAGTTCATTGATGAAGCAGCTGAAGATGGTTATATCGGACACTGCCACGAGAAACTCCTGCAGGGATCCCCTGGAGCGAAGATATCTGACCTCCAATAAGATCGTTCATTTTTCTGCGTGCCAGGTATGACTCCAGCAAGTGGAGAATTTGTCCCCTTATACCCATTGAGTCCAGTTTTGCTCGGGCTTCTTGATGCCACACTTGGTCAAATGTAGTCTTGTTGTAAAGGGCTGGAGCTCTCACTTCCTCTCTGGAATGCAGCTGTATTGTCCATGTTTGAACCAAGGCTGTAATGAGGTCAGGAGCTGAGCTGCCCTGACGTAACCCAAACTGGCCGTCGCTGAGCATGTGCTGCCTGATAACAATGTTACTGACACCTTCTATCACTTTCCTGATGATTGAGTACAGCCTGATAGGGCAGTATATGGCCAGGTTGGATTTGTCCTATGTTTTAAATACAGCACATACGTGGGCAATTTTCCACATTGTCGGGTAGATACCAGTGTTGAAACTGCACTGCAACAGCTTGGCACGGGGAGCGGCACGTTCTGGAGCACAAGTCTTCAGTATTATTGCCAGAATATTGTCAGGGCCTGTGACCTTTGCAGTATCCAGTGTCTGCAAGTGTTTCCTGACATCACGTGGGGTGAATTGAATTTCCTGAAGACCGGTATCTGTGATGCTGGCGGAGCCCGAGATGAATCATCCACTTGGCCCTTCTGGCTGAAGATTGCTATGAATACTTCAGCCTTATCTTTTGCACTGATGTGCTGGGCTCTTCCATCATTGAGGATGGGGATATGTGTAGAGTCTTCACGTCCAATCAGTTGTTTAATTGTGCACCACAGTAAATGACGAGATGTGGCAGGACTGCAGAGCTCAGATTTGATCTATTGATGGTGGGATCACTTTGCTGTGTCTATCACTTGCTGGCTATGCTGTTTGGCGGCTTCACCAGGTTTCTTTATTTATTCATTCACAGGACAAGGGCATCATAGAATAGAATCAGAGAATCCCTACAGTGTTTTGGTATTTCCAGGGGGTCCCGGGAGGGGTGGTGTGTCGGTATTTCCAGGGGGTCTCAAGGAGTATGTCAAGACTTACAGTGGGTCGCAGGGAGTTCGTCTGTACAGGGATCTGGGGCTGTGTGTCCGTATTTCGAGGAGCTCCTGGGGACTGTGTCAGTGTTTGGAGGGGACCCTGGGAAATGTGTCATTATATACAGGGAGTCCCAGGGAGTTTCTCAGTACTAAAAGCGGGGACAGGGAATGTGTCAATATTTGCAGCTGGTCCCGGGGAATATATCAGTATTTACAAAGGGTTCTGGGGAGTGTGGCAGTATTTTCAGGGGTTCTCTGGGACTTTGCCAGTATTTAAAGGGTGTCGAGGGAATATGTCAGTATTTAGAGGGCTTCCCGAGGAGTGTGACAGAATTTACAGGGGTCCCGGTGATTGCATCAGTATTTGCAGGGTGTCCCAGGGAGAGTATCGGTATCCGGGGGTGGAGTGTGTCAGTGTTTACGGGAGTTCCGGGCTGTGTATCGGTATTTACAGGGGGAATGGGGAATGTGTAATTATTTCCAGGGGGTCCTGGGAGTTTATCAGTGTTTACGGGGGTTCCGTGGAATGTGTCAGTGTTTCGGTGAAGTCCCAGGGAATGTGTTCGTGTTTAGAGGGGTCCCTGGGAAATGTGTCCGTATTTACATGCAGCCCCAGGGAGTTTCTCAGTATTTACAGCGGATTCCAGGGAATGTGACAGTAGTTACAGTGTGTCGTGAGGTGTGTGTCGGTATTTACGGGATATCCCAGTATTTGTGGTTAGTTGCGCAGAGTGTGTCTATACGTACAAGGGTCCGGGTATGTGTGTCAGTATACAGAGGAGGCCGAGGGAATTTTTCAGTGTATAAAGCGGGCCCTGGGAAATGTGTCAGCGTTCACAGAGGGTCCCTGGGAGTGTGGTGGCATTTTCAGGGATTCTCAGGTACTATGTCAGTATTTACAGGGAGTCCTGCGGAGCGTGTCAGAATTTATAGGGGCTCGGTGCATACTGACACACTCCCCTGGAATCCCTGTAAACACTGGCACACTCCCTGGGACCACCTTGAAATACTGTAGCTCTCCCTAACACCCGCTGAAAAAACAAAGTCCACGGGCCCCCCTGGAACTACTGACGCTCTCCCCAAGTCTCCCTGTCAATCCTGACACAATCCCTGAGATGCCCTGTAAATACTGACCCTCCATGGGACCGCCTGTAACTACTGACACACTCCCGGGAGCACCTGTACATAATTACAAATTCCCCGGAACACCCTGTAAATACTGACACTCTCACCAAGAGCCCCTGTCAATACTGACACAGTCCCTGAACCCCTGTAGGTCGCGGGAATTTTTCAGTATTTAAAGGAGGCCCCGGGAAATGCGTCAGTCTTTGCAGAGGGTCCCAGGGACTGTCAGTATTTTCAGGATTTGCTGGGACTGTGTCAATATTTACAGGGGGTCCCACGGAGTGTGTCAGTTTTACAGGTGATTTCAGGGGCTTTGTCAGTATTTCCAGGGGGTCACACAGATGTGTCAATATTTACAGTGTGTCCCCGGGGACTCTGTTGGTCTTGACAGGGGATTACCAGGTCGTGTGTCAATATTTACAGGGTGTCACAGGTTGTGTGTGTGTGTCAATATTTACAGGGTGTCCCTGTGTATGTGTGTGTGTGTGTGTGTGTGTGGGTATTTACAAAGAGTCCCTGGGGAGTGTGTCAGTGTTCATTGTGAGTCCAGGAGAGACTGTCAGTATTTATAGGACGTCCAGGGAGACTGTCAGTCTTTACAGGGGGTCCTCAGGAGTTTGTCAGAGGGTGAACGCTGAGGCAGCGCCTCATTATGTAGGTGTCAGAATTCAGATAGTGTCCCTTGATGAGAGGGTCAGTACTGAGGTATTGCAGCTCTGTGAGCAGGTCAGTTCTTAACCAGTGTCTCGTTGTCAAGTGGTCAGTCCTGAGGCAGTGACTCCATGCTGGATGGTCAGTGTTGAGGAAGTGCCTCATTGTTAGAGGAACATTACGGAGGGTAAGTCTCAAGGTAATGGTGACAGAGCTGAGACAGAGCCACATGAGCAGAGATTCAGGGCTAAGGGATTGACTCAATCACAGCATTGTCTTGAGGCAGTCCCTCTTTGTGAGAGGTTTAGTTCTGATGGAGCGCATTTGTCAGAGGCGATCCATACTGATCCAGTGCCTCATTGTCGTGGGGTCAGACTGAGAGGCTGCTAAACAATTATCAAGTCAGTTGTGACATATTACAGTTCTATCCTGGGGTCAGTCCTGACAGAGTGCCTCATTGCCAGAGTATCCGTCCTGAGGTATTGAAGCGCTGTCTGAGCATCAGGGGTAGGGAGTGCCTCATTGTCACAGGGTCAGAAATGTGGGAGTGCGTTATTGTCAAAGGGTCAATGCTGAGGGAGTGCTGCCATTTAAGGGGGACAGAATTAAGGAAGTTGCTCACATTTCAAGGGCCAGTACTGAAATAGTTTTGCACTGGGATGTCAGTGTGGAGGAAGGGCCTCAGAAGCAGCGGGTCAGTATGACGGTTTCCCTTATTGTCAGGGGGACAGTTCTGAGGCACTGACTCGTTGTCAGAGGGTCAGTACGGAGGTATTGAATCACTGTCAGCGTATCAGAACTGTGGGGCTGTTTTATTGTCACAGCGTCAAAACTGACGCAGTGCCTCATGAAAAATGGGTTCGAATTGCGAGAGACCCACACATTACACAATCAGTAATGATGTATTGCAGCATTGTGAGATGGTCAGAATGAGAGAGGGCCTCATTGTCACAGGGTCTGCACTGAGCGATTTCATCATTTTCAGGCACTCCGTACCGAGGCAGAGCCTCATTGTGATCGGGTCAGAATTGAGGGAGTGCCACTTGATTACGGGGGCAATACTGAGGTCTTGCAGTTCTGTCAGGTGGTCAAATCTGATGGAGCTCCTCATTGTCAGGAGATCAGCACTGTCAGAGCAGAAGGGCTGAGGTGTTACAGGTCTATGAGAGGTCAGTACTACGGGAGTGCCTCATTATCAGAGGTCCAGTACCGAGGGAGTGCACAATCGTCAGACTGTCAGTACTGAGGGAATGCCTGATTGTTCAAAGGGTCAGTACACAAGGAATGTCTCAATGTAATGTATGATTAGAGATGCAGTGCTGAAGGAGTGCCTCATTCTCAGTGTCAGTTCTGAGGCAGGGTCACATTGCTGGAGGGTTGTTCTGACTTGGTGCATTAGTAACAGAGGGTCAATACTGAGGCAGCATCTCATTTTAGGGGCTTAGAATTCATGGGTGCTACATAATTAGGAGGTTAGCCCCGAGGTATTGCAGCTCAGGTGCGGTCATTAGTGAGGGGGGAGTGCAACATTGTCAGGGGTCAATTCTAAGGTGTCAGAAAAAGTCCTCCCAGAAACATCAGCAGGACTTGACAAAATCTGTACAAGTGAAGCAATGCCTGGCCCGTTAAATAAGAGCAGGTTTGTTGGAGCCGATATAAACGATAGACCTCAGTGTAATGGAGGAAGCATTGAGGGAGTCCTGTACTGATAATACAAGATAATAATTCATACATAATTGCAGCATTGTCAGAGGATCAGAACAGCCAGAGTGCATTATTATGAGAGACTGAACACAGAGGAGGAGCTTCATTGGAACGGGTTCAGAATTAATGGTGAGCAACACATTCACAAGGTCAGTACGGAAGTATTGCATTTCTATTGGAGGCTCAATACTGAGGAATTACCTCTGTCAGAAGTTCGTACTTTGTCAGTAGTGAGGAATTGTGGCATTGTCACTGTGTTGGTCTGAGAAAGTGCCTCTTTATCAGAGGGTCAGAATTGATGGGAGTGCTACATGATTAGATGCTCAGGACTAACAGATTGCAGGACTGTCGGCGGGTCAGATCTGTGGGAGTGATCATTGTGAGATGGTCGCTGATGTCCAACCCTAAAACATAGAGCGCCCTGTAAATAACTCCTTAAAAAAAAGGCCCCTTTCACTAAACCCGAAAACAGAGCCCCCGTATCTAAGTCCGAACACACAGAACCCACTAAATTACTCCTAAAACACGAAGCTCACTGTGAATAAACCCCAAACACAGATGGCCCTGTAAATGAACACTAAAGAATAGAGCCTCCTAAAACAAACAGCACCCGTGAAATAAAGCCGAAAACACAGGAACCCCAGTGTATAAACCCTGACATTCAGAGCCCCCTGTAGATAAACACTAAAAAAAAGTAAAAACTAAAAGGAACTGTGGATACAGTAAAATCAGGAACAAAAACAAAATTGCTGGAAAAGCTCAGCCCTCACGCTAGCCCAATCCGGCACTCAGCAGAGCCTCAGGCCCAAACTAAACCAAGCTTCAGCCGCACTCCTCGCCCACACACACGGAGCCGCCTGCACAGAGGCCCTCAAACGCCTTTCTCTCATCCGGAAAAAGCGGGCTTCACTGTAAATAACCCCTAAAACACAGAGTCCTGTTTAATCAAACTTCTACAATATCAACTTCACCCCCTGTAATTATACGCTCAAATACAGAGACCCCTTTAAATGAACACGAACACATATCCCCCAGGAAGTAAAAGGTGAAATACCGGGCTCCTTCGAAACAAAGCCGAAGGCACAGAGCACCTGTCAATACACCCCAACATCGAGCCGACCTGTATATTATCCGTAAAACAGGGCCCCTTACAAATAAACCCTAAAAGACAGAGCTGGCTGTAAGTAAAGAGCCCCTTGTAAATAAATACCAAAACACACAGTAAAAACCGGAAGAACTGTGGATGCTGCAAATCAGGGAAAATATCCAAAGTTGCTGGAAAAGCTCAGCAAGTCTGACAGCATCTGTGAGGGAAAAGAAAGAGTTAACGTTTTGGGTCAGGTGATCCTTCCTCTGAACCTCTGGCTGGTGCGTCTTCAGTAATGCAGGGTGAATTGCTTTAAAATATCCTTTTTCTGTGAGGCTCTATAACATTATAATAGAAAAACATCAGAACTAAGCAGGAGTAGGCCATCCGGCCCCTCGAGACTGCCCCGCTGTTCAATAAGATCCTGGCTGATCTTTTTGAGACTCAGCTCCACTCACCCACTCGCTCACCATAAGCCTAAATTCCTTTCATGTTCAGAACGTGATCTGGTCTTGCCTTAAACACATTCAGCGAGGTAGTTTCAACTGCTTCACTGGGCAGGGTATTTCACAGATTGACAACCCTTTGGGTGAAGAAGTTCCTCCTGTCCTCAGTCTGACATCTGCTTCCTTTTATTTTGAGCTATACCCGCCTCCTCCTCGTTTCACCTGCCAGTGGAAACAACCTCCCTGTCTCCACCTTAGCTATTCCCTTCATAATCTTGTATGTTTCTATAAACTCTCCCCTCATTCTTCTGAATTCCACTGAGTATAATCCCAGCCAACTCAGTCTCTCCTCATATTCCAACCCTCTCAACTCTAGAATCAACCAAGTCAGTCTCCGCTGTGCCCCCTCCAGTGAGAGTATATCCCTTCTCAAGTCAGGAGACCAAAACTGCACACAGTAGTCCAGGTGGAGCTTCATCAGGACCCTATACAGCTGCAGCATAGCCTCCCTGTTTTTAAACTCCATCCTTCTCGCAATGACAGACAAAATTCTATTTGCCTTTATAATTACCTGCTGCAATGTTACTTTTAGCGATTCCTGCACAACGACACCCAAGTCACTTTACACAGTAACATGCTGCAATTTTTTTACCATTTGAACCATAGCCTACTTTGTTGTTATTCCTATCAAAATGGATGACCTCACATTTATTGACATTGAACTCCATCTGCCAGACCATTGCCCACTCACTTAGACTGTATAACCATCTGCAGGCCTTCAGTTCTTCTGCACACTTTGCTCTACCGCTCATCTTAGTGTCATCTGCAAATGTTGACACACCACACTTCATCCCCG
Organism: Stegostoma tigrinum; assembly: GCF_030684315.1. Taxonomy (NCBI): domain Eukaryota; kingdom Metazoa; phylum Chordata; class Chondrichthyes; order Orectolobiformes; family Stegostomatidae; genus Stegostoma; species Stegostoma tigrinum. The sequence continues at coordinate 1,698,797 of NW_026728483.1, read as the reverse complement.
ACTATAAATCATATGTATCAATTGTAAACAATTGCAGTCCCAACACTGATCCCTGAGACACACTACTAGCCACTGACCGCCAACCAGATAAACACTCATTTACCCCTACTCTTTGTTTTCTGCTAGTCAATCAATCCTCTGTCCATGCCAATACATTACCTGTAATGTCATGCAACTTTATCTCATGTCGCAGCCTTGGCATCTAGTCAAATGCCTTCTTGAAATCCAGATACATGATATCCACAGGTTCCCCATTGTCCACCATGCAAGTATGTCCTCAAAGAATTCCACCAAATTAATTAAACATGACCTCCCCTTCATGAGCCCATGCTGGCTGTTCCCAATGAGACAATTTATATCCAGTTGTCTTGCTATTATCTTCCTTAATGATGGATTCACGCATTCTCCCAACAACCGAAATTAAGCTAACTGACCTATAGTTACGTGCTTTTTGGAAAACAGCCAATGTGACACCACTGTTTAAAAAGGAAGTTTACAATCTGCGGGAACCAGCCCAGATTCCAGTGAATTTTGGTAAATAATTACTGGTGCAAGCCTCTTTACTATACTGTTGTACAAAAGGTCCTCTTTACCAATGCGCCCACAAGCACTACATATTAGCGCTCTCACGCTCTCATTCATTCATAACTTTACTGACCTCTTACTGGCATAGCTTGTTTAATATTACCGCATTTCATTCAAAAAATTGCCAGCTAGTCATACCTTTCACTATGAAAGGGAGGCTGAATTAAAATGCTCCTTCCACCCCATTTACAGCCCTTTCACAGTTTTAATCCTCACGGCTTTATTTTGCTGACAGCTGCAAAACGTGTGTCTCCATCAGTGTCTATCCCTGAGTACATGTTAATTTTCTAACCTATTCAGAACAATACCATCGTGTCATCGTTTGAAGAAGCATAATATTAATCAGCCCTCAGCAACCGTCTCCCAGGACTTGAATAGCTTGCAGGATATCAGACAAGTTTTCTGCATTAGCAGAGATAGTAGGAACAGCAGATGCTGGAGAATCTGAGATAACAAGGTGTCGAGGTGGATGAACACAGCAGGTCAAGCATCAGAGGAGCAGGAAGATTGATGTTTCAGGCCTAGATGCTTCTTCAGAAATTGGGAAGGGGAAGGAGGTTCTGAGATAACGAGAGAGAGGGGGAGATGGATAGAAGATACATAGAGGAGAAGGTAGGTGGAGAGGAGACAGACAGGTCAAAGAGGTGGGGATGGAGCCAGTAAAGGTGAGGGTAGATGGGGATGTAGGAAGGAGCTGGGTCAGTCCAGGGAGGATGGACAGGTCAAGGGAGCGGGATGAGGTTAGTAGATAGGAGACGGAGGTTGGGGCTTGAGGTAGGAGGAAGGACAAGGGTAGGGAGGCAAGGGCGAGCTGGGCTGGTTTTGGGATGCGGTGGGGGAGGAGAGATTTTGAAGCTTATGAAGCCCACATTGACACCATTGGGCCGCAGGGTTCCCAAGCGGAATATGAGATGCTGTTCCTGCAACCTTTGGGTGACATCGTTGTGGCACTGCAGGAGGCTCAAGATGGACATGTCGTCTGAGGAATGGGAGGGGGTGTTGAAACAGTTCGCGACTGGGAGGCGCAGTTGTTCAGTGCGAACTAAGTGTAGGTATTCTGCAAAGCGGTCCCCAAGCCTCCACTTGGTTTCCCCAATGTAGAGGATGCCACAACGCGAGCAGTGGATGCAGGAGACCACATTGGCAGATGTGCAAGTGAACATCTGCTTGAGGTGGGAAGTGTTCTTAGGGCCTGGGATGGGGAGTGAGGGGAGTGGTATAGGGGCAGGTGTAGCACTTCTTGCAGTTGCAGGGAACAATGTGCCAGCTGTATTGGGGCTGGAGGGGAGTGCGGAGCAGACAAGGCAGTCACAGAGACAGTGGTCCCTCCAGAAAGCAGATAAGGGTGGGGAGGGAGATATGTCTTTGGTGGAGTCGGATTGAAGATGATGGTTGGAGGATGATACGTTCGATCCAGAGGTTGGTGGCGTGGTACGTGAGGATGAGGGGGATTGTGTTTTGGTTGTTATTGCGGAGAGGGGGCATGAATTACGGGAAATGTGGGAGACGCGGTCAAGGGCGTTCTCGACCACTGTGGGAGTCGTGGGGAGGATTTGCGGTCCTTGAAATATTAGGAAACCTGAGATGTATTGGAGTGGAATGCCTCATCCTGGGAGCAGGTGTGGTGGAGGTGAAGGAATTGAGAACAGGGGATGTTATTTTTGCAGGAAGGTGGGTGGGAGGAGATGTATTCTAGGTAGCTGTGGGAGTCGGTGAAATAGATATCAGTTTCTAGGTGGTTGCCGGAGATGGAAACAGAGAGGCCCAGGAAGGTGAGACAGGTATTAGAAACAGTCCAGGTGAACAGGTATTAGAAATAGTCCAGGTGAACTTATGGTTGGAGTGGAAGGTGTTGGTGAAGTGGATGAACTGTTCAAGCTCCTGGTGGGAGCACGAGGCGACGCCGATACAGTCGTTAAGTTATTGAGGAAGAGGTGGGTTTCGGGCCAGTGTCGCTACGGAAGAGGGACTGTTCCATGCAACCCACAAAAAGGCAGGCATAGCTTGGGCCCATGCGATGTTTCTTGTGACTGCAGCCCCCTGGCGGCCCGCCCGTGGTGGTGCTCATCTTTGCTGCGATCTGCCGGCTCGGTCCCCGAAAGGCAGCATCGGTTCCCCATCTCCGCCCTCCCGACAAACCAACCCTTTAAAGGCGAAGGCACCCAACCCTTATCATAAAGGTCAGGTTGCGGGGTGGGGGGGCACGGCGAGAGGGTGCCAGAGGCTGCTTTTATTTTGGCGCAACCCTAATCTGGGGGTTATCTAGCATTCCCGCACCCGCAGAAATAGGGATTATGGGTGCACACCGCTAATTTTGGATTCCTCTTTCGAATAAAAAGTAGAGGGGGAGTGTGAATAGGGTTTTGGGATGGGGGATGGGATAGGGTGTGGGTGTGGGGGTGGGGGTGTAGGTCGGGTTGGGGGAGAGGGGGAAGAAGGTGCCCCTCTCCTTCCATTTAAGGGTGCGTACCCACAATTTGGCTCCTTAGGCTCTTTCCTGTTCTGGTTAGGGTTAGGCCGATGGTGAAGGTTAGGGTTTGTGCTGAGGTTAGGGTGAGGGCTGATGCCTGGCACTCCCTCCAAACTGACCCTCGAATATGTATGTACACCCTAAAACACAGAGTTTCCGGTAAATATGCCCGAAATAACAGAGTACCGTGTAAATCAGCCCAAAAAAGAGAGGGCCCTGAAGATAAGCCCTGGAACGCTGAGTTCACTGTAAATAAACCCTAAAACACAGATCACTGTAAACAAACCCAAAGACACAGAAAACCCTGTAAATAAACCATGAAATACAGAAAACCCTGTGAATAAACTCTAAAAACAGAGATCTCACTGTAAATAAACCCTAAACACAGATCTCACTACCGACAAACCCTCAATCAGAGAGCTCCCTGTAAGTAAACCCTAACGCAAAGCTAGCTGTAAATAAACCCTAAAACACAGTGCCCTCTGTAAACAAGCTCTAAATCAGAGCTCACTGTAAATATTCCCTAAAACACGGAGATCACTGTAAAAAAGAAACTCAGAACAAAGAGCCACTCGTAAATTTTCCTAAAACACAGAGTCCCTTGTAAAAAGCCCGAAAACACAGAACCTCCTGTAAATAAAACCTAGAGCACAGAACCTTCTGTAAATAAACTATTAAACACAGTAACAAAGTTGCTGGAAAAGCTCAGCAGGTCTGACAGCATCTGTGGAGGAGAAAAATGAGTTAACTTTTCGAGCCTGGGTACCCTTCCATTCTGAGGAAGGGTTGCTGGACCTGAAAAGTTAACTCGTTTTTCTCCTCCACAGATGCTGCCAGACCTGCTGAGCTTTTCCAGCAACTTTGTTTTTGTTCCTGATTTACAGCATCCACAGTTCTTTTGGTTCTTATTAAACACAGAACCCACGTTAGATAAAACCTAAAGCACAGAGCTCAAGTACATAAAGTACATAACCATAAACGCACAGCCCCCAGTAAATAAGATTTAGGGCTGAGGCTAGGTTTCATGTTTATGCAAATGTGAACATTAGGGCTGAGGCTAGGCTTAGGTTTAAAGCTGGTGTTATCTCTGAGGGTAGCGTGGAAGAAAGCAGCTTTGCATTCCCAGAGACAGAGCTGAGGGAGAGCATCTGTGTATTCCATAGGAGGCACGGGAACCATTGTAACCTTAACAGATCAAATAATATGACAGATTAGTTTACAATTAAAGATCATTGTGACTGTGGTCACAAGGTGAAGAGCTGGATGAACGCAGCAGGAAAAGCAGCAACAGAGGAGCAGGAAAGCTGACGTTTCGGGCCGAGACCCTTCTTCAGAAATGGGGGAGGGGAAGGGGGTTGTGAAATAAATAGGGAGAGAGGAGAGGCCGATAGAAGACGGATAGAGGAGAAATTAAGTGGGAGGATGGGATAGGTGGGAGGAAGGACAGGTTAGGGAGGCAGGGACCAGCTGGGCTGGTTTTGGAATGCGGTCGGGGAGGGGAGATTTTGAAGTTTGTCAAGTCCACATTGACACCATTGGGGTACAGGGTCCCTAACCTGTCATTCCTCCCACCTCAAAACCCAGCCCCATCTCCTACCTACTAACCTCATCCTGCCCCCTTGGCCTGTCCATCCTCCCTGGACTGACCTATCTCCTCCCTAACTCCCACCTACATTCACCTTTACTGGCTCCATCCCTGCCTCTTTGGCTTGTCTGTCTCCTCTCCACCGATCTTCTCCTCTATCCATTTTCTGTCTGCCTCCCCCCTCTCCCTATTTATTTCAGATCCCCCTCCCCCTACCATTTCTGAAGAAGGGTCTCGCCCAAAACGCCAGCCTTCCTGCTCATTTGCTGCTGCTTGGCCTGCTGTGTTTATCCAGCTCTACACCTTGTTAACCCTGTAAATATGCTCTCAAGCACAGACACCCCTTTAAATAAATCCTAAGAAGGGTCATTCAGGAAATAAAATGTAAAAGAAACCATAAAAGCCAGAGTCCCTGTAAATAAAGTGTAAAACATAGAGCTCCGAGTAAATAAATCCTGAAACACAGTGCCCCCTGCAAATCCTCCCTTAAACTAAGCCTCCTGCAAATAAACTCGCAGAGGCGACTGTAAACAAACCCCAAAACACAGGACCTCCAGTTAATAAAGCCTAAAACAGAAGGCCCACTGTAAATCAACATGAAAAAACACAGCTCCCACTGCAGCACTGCGAATTAGTCGGATTGAGTTAGTACCTCAGTCAGCAAGTCAGTTCTGAGGCAGGGCCTCTTTGTCAAAGAGTCAGATTTGAGGGAGTACCATTGGATGATGGTTATTGCAGCACTGTGAGAGTACTGGAGTGAGAGAGCACCTCACTGTCAGAGGGTCAGTACTGAGGGGGTACCTCACCGTCAGCGAATCAGTACTGAGGGAGTACGTCACTGTCAGACGGTCAGTACTGAGGGAGTGCCTCACTGTCAGAGAATCAGTTCCGAGGGAGTACCTCACTGTCAGATGGTCACTACTAAGGGAGTACCTCACTGTCAGAGAATCAGTACTGTGGGAGTACCTCACTGTCAGAGGGTCAGCATTGAGGGAGTTCCTCACTGTCAGACAATCAGGACTGAGGGAGAACCTCACTGTCAGAGGGTCACTACTGAGGGAGAACCTCACTGTCAGAGGGTCACTACTGAGGGAGAACCTCACTGTCAGAGGGTCAGTACTGAGGGAGAACCTCACTGTCAGAGGGTCAGTACTGAGGGAGCACTTCATTGTCAGAGGGTCAGTACTGATGGAGGACCTCACTGTCAGCGAATCAGTACTGTTGTCATGTTCGTTTTCGGAGACCCTCACGGATTTGTTGCAATAACAAGACACTGACCTGTTTAGGAAAACACGAATCCTTTTATTACCAAGCAAGTACAAGCTGTGGAGAATCACAGTACTTAACCCGGCACAGAGCGCAGAGTCTCGCAGGTAATTCTTCCCGAGCAGCGGACAGTCCCCGCTCTTCATACTTTCCAAAATACATGATACATAAAATAATTACACATTTTACAATGACATGATACCTAAAATAATTACTACAACAGACAAAGACAGGATACCAAACAATTATTACATCAAGAACGTGAAAGACTAGGATGTAGTCCCGAAGATAATAAAATGTGAGGCTGGATGAACACAGCACATCTCAGGATGCTGCTGGACTTGCTGTGTTCGTCCAGCCTCGCATTTTATTATCTTGGATTCTCCAGCATCTGCAGTTCCCATTTTCACAGGATATAGTATCGATTGCTCTTGAAGTGGCTGCTGATGGCATAAGGCGATTTCAAGTTGTTATCCGGACAGATTGTTCTAACCAGACACACTGGCAACTTGAAATCACAAATTCAGTGCCCTGGCCCCTTTGTCAGCGACAGAAATTGCATGCTTTAGAAGTTTCACACCTTTACAAATGTTCCCCACCGAACCCTATTTGACACAGTTTAATTCTAATTGTATTCAGTCAGGAAGCTTCAGACAGTGTCTGCATACCGATGTGTGGGAAGACAAAGAGTTACAAAAGTTTTACACTGAATTCCTAGCTGGGCAGGAAGCTTCAGGGCAGTGCCTGCATCCCTGTGCGTAGGCAGATAAAAGACTTTAATTTGTAGAAGTATAGAAATCAATGGGATGTTATACAATAACATCTCATTGTGAGAGTACCTCATGGTCAGAGGGTCAGTACCGTAGACGTGCAGTGTTGTCTGACTGCCAATCGGGTCAGGATTGAGGGCTCTTACAGGGACAGGACTGAGGTATTTGAAATAGGGCAATGACTGGTGTGGATCCTTTTTATTTTTTTAAAATTAGACGACACCAGAAAGATTATCAACCCGATGTGATTTGATTGGGCTGACAATCAGTTGATGACAGCAGAAAGGTCAGTGGCCTGATTACCGCGGCCGGGACTTGAGATTTCACTCTTGCCGACCTTCTCATTCTTCTCACTCAATTTCACGGAAGAGCTGTTTTGAGAGAGAGTAGGAACTTTCTGAAACTGATCGCGGGCCCTAGTCAATATGTATCTAACAGAGATGTGGTAAAGCAGAAACTTGTTTGATGTCCCGCCAGCTATTCAAGTCCTGGGAGACGTTTGTTGAGGGCTGATTAATATTATAATTATTCATAGTTTCGGTTGACACGATGGATGGGAAGATATTGTTCTGAATAGATTAGAAAATTAACATAGTCAGGGATTGACTCTGATGTAGACACAGGTTTGGACACTGTCAGCAACACGAGTTCAAACTGTGAAAAGGCAGTAATGCGTGGAAGGAACATTTTAATTTATAGTCTCCCTTTATTAGTGAAAAGTATGGCAAGATCATGAATGAATGAATGAAATGCGTAACAGGAAACAGAGGACCCTAGTGAGTGGTCAGTAAAGTTATGAATGAATGAGAGCGCGATCGTGGTCACATGGAGCGCTGTGGGTTCTTCGGTAAAGAGGATATTTAGTACAACAGTAAAGAGGCTTATGATATAATGTCACAGAAAAACCACACAAAAGGATATTTGAAGGCGATGGGCCCTGTATCACTAAAGACACACCAGCCAGCCTCCGGAAGCCTTGTTAAGTGCTAACCGATATGAGTAAACAGGGCAGACCACAGGATATTCAGGGGCAAAGGTTACAAGATTAACAAGTGACCACTTTTCTGAAGAAGGGTCTAGGCCCGAACCATCAGCCTTCCTGCTGCTGGGCCTGCTGTGTTCATCCGGCTCAACACCTTGTTCTCTCCGACCACGTGAGCGAACGAGTTTGGCGTGTTTGAGTCTGACTGGTAAATATGTGATACACAACCATTTGATGTTACTGACTGCCTGGTGAATTGAAAACTGAAATAACTGCGGATGCTGCAAATCAGGAACAAAAACAAAGTTTCTGGAAAAGCCCAGCAGAACTGAGGGAGGTTCTGTGGAAGGGTCACCGAACCGGAACCGGTTAGCTCTGTTTTTCAACTGACAAATGCTGCCAGACCTGCTGAGCTTTTGCAGCAACTTTGTATTTTTTTTCTGATTTCCAACATCCGCAGTTTTTTTGGGTTTTTACTCAGTGTTTTAGGGTTTATTTACAGGGCGCTCTTCATTTATCGCGAGCTCTGTCTTTTAGGGTTTATTTGTGAAGGGCCCTGCCTTACAGATAGTTTACAGGTCGGCTCAGTATTCGGGTGCATGAAGAGGTGCGCTGTGTTTTCGGCTTTATTCAGCCGTGTCTTTTCCTCTCTACTTCCTGGGGGATGTGTGTTAGAGTTCTTTTTAAAGGGGTCTGTGTGTTTGAGTGTACAATTGTAGGGGTCTCTGTGTTTTACAGTGTCCTGTATGTTTTTGACTTAATTTACAGGGTAGATCTGTGCTTTATGGCTTATTTGCAGGGGGCTCTGTGTTGCAGTGCTTATACACTGGCGGGGGGGAGTTCTCTGTTTTCGGGTTTATTTACAATGAGGCCTGTGTTTTAGGGTTATTTACAAAGAGCTCTGTGATTTAAGATTTACATAGAAAGGCTGTATTCTAAGGTTTATTTGCAGAAAGCAGTGTAGTTTAGGATTTATTTCCAGTGAGCTCTAGGCTTTAGCATTTATTTACAGGAGGATCTTCATTTCATGGTTTTGTTCCGGTTGGGTCTTTGTTTAAAAAAAACCCTGAAACAATGAGCTCCGTGTCTTATGGTCTAATTACAGTGCCATCTGTGTTTTTGAGTTTATTTGCAGAGCATTCTGTGTTTTGGGGTTTATTTCCAGGAGGCTCTCTGTTTTAGGGTTTGTTTGCAGGATCCTCTGTGTTTTAAGATTTAATTTACATGGGTGTTTTTACTGCTTATTTGCATGGGTACTCTCTGTTTGAGGCACTGGCTGAGTACTGACCTTCTGACAATGTGGTACTCATTCAGATCTGACCCTCCAGCAATGAGGTACTGTGTCAGAACTGATCCGCTGACAGTAAAGCACTGCCCCCTCAGTTCTGACCCTCTGACAGAGCTGCAATCGTTCAGGACTGAACTTCTAATCATGTTGTACTCCATCAACTCTGAACCCAATGCATTGAGGTACTGACTCAGTATTTACTGTGTGCAAGTAATATACTCACTCAGAACTAACCCTCTAGCAATGTGAGCCTGCCTCAGAACTTACCCTGTAACAATGAGGCACTGACCTCAGCACCAAATCTCTAATTACTTGGCTCTCCCCAGTTTTGAGGCACTCCTTCTGTACTGACCCATGAACAATGAGGCACACACTCAAGAATGATCCTTCATTGAGGTATCACCTTATAACAGAGCGACTGACATCTTTGGACTGTGTCTAATAATGAGGCACTGACTTGGTTCTGACCCTCTCACAATGAGGCATTCTCTCAAGTCTTACTGCATTAAAATGAGGCACGCTCTGACTGATCTGAAATGCCTCAGTATAAATCCTCTGACTAATCTGAAACACCACTTCTTAGACCCTCTAAATGGCAATCTTTTAATTCTGACACCATAACAGTGAGGGTCTGCCTTGGTGCTGACACTCTGTCAAAGAGACGCTGCCTCAAAACTGAGCTGCTGACAATTAGCCAGTGCCTTAGGTACTGATGAGTGAATAAAAAGGCCGTCTCTCAGCACTGACACTGAAGCAATGAGGTATTGTCACAGAACGAGCCCACAAAGGGCTCATAATTGAGGGAGTGCCTACTGATTGAAGGGTGCGGATTGAGGTGTTGCAGAACTGTCAGAGGGTCAGAACTGAGGTATTGCATCATTGTCAGATGGTCCATTCTGAGGCAGTGCCTCAGTGTCAGAATTGAGGGTATGCACATGTTTAACTCATCAGGAATGAGCTTTATGCAGGTCTATCAGAGGCTCAGCACTGACTGCCTGCCTCATTCTCATAGGATCAACACTGATATATTGAAGCACTGTTCGATCTTCAGTGCTGAGTGGGTCAGAACTGAGGGAGTGCATTGCTGTCAGAGGCAGTGCCTCATTATGCAGGTGTCAGAATTCAAGGCATGCCCCATGAATGGAGGGTCAGGACTGAGGTATTGCAGCTCTATTCAGAACCAGTGGCTCGTTGTCAAGCGGTCAATGCTGAGGCAGCGACTCAATTCTGTATGGTCAGTTTTGAGGAAGTGCCCCATTATTAGAGGGCCAACACGAAGGGTAAGTCTCAATGTAATTGTGACAGAACTGAGACAGAGGCGCATGATCAGAGATGAGATTACCTACAGTGTGGAAACAGGCCCTTCAGCCCACTAAGTCCACACCGCCCGTCGAAGCATCCCAGCCAGACCCATCCCCCTCGAACCCACACACCCCTGAACACTACGGGCAATTTAGCATAGCCAATCCACCTAGCCTGCACATCTTTGGTCTGTGGGAGGAAACTGGAGCGCCCACGTAGGAGGAGGCCCACATAGATAGCGGGAACTGCCGATGCTGGGGAATCTGAGATAACAAAGTGTAGAGCTGGATGAACACAACAAGCCAAGCAGCATCATCCAGCTCGACACCTGTTATCTCAGATTCTTTTGCGTCCATTTTCTGATGAAAGATCTAGATCAAAAACGTCAGCTTTCCGACTCCTCTGATGCTGCTCGGCCTGCTGTGCTCATTCAGCTCGACCCCTTGTTATCATAGAGACAGCACATGTTGGGTGTCTTTGCTACATCATGTTTTCTCAGTGTCATAAGAACTTAGATGAATGGCTTCAACATACAAATAATTTTAATGTGAATAAATTTACATTTGGACTCTGATAAAGTAAGAAGGAACCTAGACTTGTTTGAAAATTAAATCGACTTACTTAATTCAGCCATATAATTGGCATAAAAATATAAGAAATTAATCCTACTCACAATCTTGGAGATGTGTTTGTTTGGAATTAGGGTGTTGAAGGTGGAGATGTGGTCAATAAGTAGGAGCTTGACGTAGATGCCCATGTTATCTGGACGTTCCAGAGATGTGTGTGAAGCCAAGGAGAGGGCATCTACCATGGATCTGCTGCATCAGCAGGTGAATTGCAGTGGATCAAGGGAATGTGGGAGGCTGGAGTTGATGTGACCCATGACCAACCTCTCAAAACACTTGATAGTCATAAATATGGATGGAAGAGCCGCTGGGCAGTAGTCATTGAGGCTTCTGGAAAAAATTGCTGACATTCAGTGCAAGGATCTTAAAGCATTAGCATGAACGTCAGAAAATTGGAGAAGCCTCGAGCATATGAGCACAGGT